>NC_045451.1:27393867-27394055 GCF_002776525.5 Piliocolobus tephrosceles | reverse complement strand
TGAATAGTGCCGCAATAAACATACGTGTGCATGTGTCTTTGTAGTAGCATAATTTATAATCCTTTGGGTATATACCCAGTAGTGGGATGGCTGGGTCATATGGTACATCTAGTTCTAGATCCTTGAGGAATTGCCATACTCTTTTCCATAATGGTTGAACTAGTTTACAATCCCACCAACAGTGTAAA
>NC_045451.1:27353673-27378867 GCF_002776525.5 Piliocolobus tephrosceles | reverse complement strand
CGGTGGCGCTCCGAGACCACAAATAACCTCAGCTCCAAAAGAAAGCCGCTTTCTGAGAAACTGCTTGGTGATGTGTGAATTCAACTCACGGAGTTACAGCTGTGTTTCATGGAGCCGTTGGCTAACTCCGTTTTTGTGGAATCTGAGAACTGATATTTCAGATTCCTTTGAAGACTCTAGGGCCAAAGGAAATATCCGCCGATAAAAGTGAGAAGGAAGCTTTCTGAGAAACTTCTTTGTGATCTGTGAATTCGTCTCACAGACTTACACCTTTCTCCTCATGAAGCCGTTCGCTAAGACTGTTCTCGTGGAATTTGCCAAGTGATATTTGGGAGTCCAGTGAGGGCTACGGTGAGAAAGGAAATATCCTCATATAAAAACTGGAAAGAAGGGTTCTGAGAAACTGCATTGTGACACGTCAATGCAACTCACAGAGTTACCATTTCCTTTTCATGGATCCGTTCGCTAAGTCTGTTTTCTTGAAATCTGCATTAGGATATTTCTTAGAGCAATCAAGCTTACGGTGACAAAGGAAATATCCTCAGATAAAAACGAGAAAGGAGTTTTCTTAGAAACTTCTTTGTGATGTGTGAATTCTTCACACAGAGTTACATTTACTTTTCATGGAGCAGTAGATTAACACAGTCTTTGAGGAAGCTGACAAGGGCTACTTTGGGTCGCATTGAGGCCTACGCTGATAAAGGAAATGTCCTCAATTAGAAACCTGCAAGAATCTTCGGGAGAAACTTCTTTGTAATATGTGAATTCATCTCAAAGAGTTACAACTTAGTACTCACGAAGCTGTTTGCTGACAGTGTTTTCGTGGAATCTGCAAAGTGATATTTGGCAGCGCATTTTAGATCAGTCACCTAAAGGACAATGGGGTGTGCATTGAGGCTTATGGAGAAAAAAGGAAATATATTCAGATAGATACTGCAGAGAAGATTTCGGAGGAGCTTCTTTGTGACGTGTGCGTTCCACTCACAGACTTATTCTTTTTTGCTCATAGAAGATTAGAGAATCCCATTTTGGGAAAAAGCTACCAGGAAACATTCAGGAGTGTATGGACAGCTATGGTGAAAAACGAAATATCCTCAGACAAAAACCGAAAAGAAGCTTTCTATGAAACTGCTTTGTGATAGATATGTCTATTCATCTCGCATACATAAAAATTTCTCTGTATTACGCAGTTTTGAAACTGCATCACCGACGCATTCGCGAAGGGACATTCGGGAACACATTCAGGCCTCCAGGGAAATACGAGATATCTTCAGATAAAAACTGGAGAGAAGCTTTCTTCGAAACTGCTTTCTGATATATGCCTTCCACTCAGGAAGTTATACCTCTTTTCTCATAAGTCAGTGTTTGAGCACTGTTCCGATAAAACTGAAAGGGTGATATTTTGCAACACATTGAAGACTATGGTGAAAAGTGTAATATCCGGAAATAACACCCAGAAAGAAACGTTCCAAGAAGCTCTCCTCTGACGCGTGCATTCATTTCAGAGAGTTACAGCTTACTCTGCATTGCCCAGTTTGGAAACTCTGTCTTTGAGGAATCTGGGAAGGGATATTATGTGGCGCCCAGAGGCTTGCAGTGCGAAAGGAAATGTCTTCCTATGAAAACAAGAGACAAGCTTTCGGAGCAACTGCTTTGTGATGTGTGTATTCATCTCATAGAGTTAAATCATTCTTTGGATCGAGCAATTTGATATCACTGTTTCTGTGGAACATGAGAAAGGACAATTGGGAACGCTCTTAAGAATATGCTGAAAAAGAAATACACTCCGAAGAAAACCAGAAGGAAACTTTCTGCGAAACTGCTCTAGGTTACTTGAAGTACACTCGCACAGTTAAGCTTCTGTTTTCAGGGAGCAGAATTCTAACACTGTTTTAGGTTAGTCTGCTAAGGGATACTCAGGAGCCTTTTGAGGCTTTCAGTGAAAACGGAAATATCTTCAGATAGATACTGGAGAGAAAGTTTCTGAGGAGCTGATTTGTGATGTGTGCAATCCACTCACAGAGTTATACTTTTCTTCTCTTAGAGCACTGGGTAATTCTGTTTGGAAGAAAAGGTATCAGGTTGCATTCAGAAGTATATGGATGAGTACGGTGAAAAAGGAAATCTCCACAAACAAAAATTATAAGGAAGCTTTCTGTGATTCTGCTTTGTGATAGTTACCTCTATTCATCACACATAGATAAAGCTTTATTTCTATTACACAGTTTTGAAACTGCGTCATGGATGGATTCGTGAAGTGACATTCGGGAGCACATTCATGTCTGTGGGGTAACAGTCAATATCATCACATAAAAACTGGAGTGAAGCTTTCTGAGAAACTGCTTTGTGATGTGTGTATTCCACTGAGGGAGTTCTACCATTTTCTCGTAAGGCAATGTTTGAACACTGTTCGTGTAAAACTGAAAAAGTGATATTGTGCAGCGCATTGAAGATTATGGCAAAATGTGAAATATCCTGAAAAACAACCAATAAAGAAGGGTTCCAAGAAACTCCTCTCTGATGTGGGCATTCATTTCAGAGAGTTAAAGTTTACACTACATTGTCCAGTTTGGAAAATCTGTCTTTGAGGAATCTGTGAAGGGATAATAAGTGGTTCCCCTGGGCTTGTGGTGAGAAAGGAAATGTCTTCCAATGAAAACTGGAGAGAAGCTTTTGGAGCAACTGCTTTGTGATGTGTGTAATGTTTCCATTGTGTTAAATCATTCTTTGGATTGAGCAGTTTGATATCGCTGTTTCTGTGGAACCTGAGAAAGGACATTTGGAAATGCTCTTAAGAATATATTGAAAAAGAAATACCCTCCAATCAAAAAGACAAGGAAACACTCTGTGAAACTCAAGGAAACTCTAACTCACGTGAAGTCCATGCACACACTTAAACTTCTGTTTTCATTGAGCAGTATTCAAACACTCTTTTAGCTTGGTCAGCTAAGGGATCCTAGGGAGCCTTTTTAGGGTTATGGTGAAACGGAAATATCTTCAGGTAGATACTGGAGAGAAGATTTCTGAGGAGCTGCTTTGTGAAATGTGCATTCCACTCACTGAGTTACCCTTTTCTTCTCGAAGATGATTGGGGAATTCTGTTTGTAGAAAAAGCTACCAGGGGACATTCGGGAGTATATGGACTGGTATGATGAAAAATAAAATATCCTCAGATAAAAACTGGAAAGAAGCTTTCTGTGAAACTGCTTTGTGATAGATATGTCTATTCATCTCGCCTACATAAAAACTTCTCTCTATTACGCAGTTTTGAAACTGCATCAGTGACGCATTTGTGAAGGGACATTCGGGAGCACATTCAGGCCTGTGGGGAAATAGGAGATATCTTCAGATAAAAACTGGAGAGAAGCTTTCTGAGAAACTGCTTTGTGACGTGTGCATTCCACTCAGGAAGTTATACCTCTTTTCTCATAAGTCAGTGTTTGAGCACTGTTCTGATAAACCTGAAAAAGTCATGTTTTACAATGCATTGAAGACTATGGCGAAAAGTGAAATATCCGGAAATAACACCCAGAAAGAAATGTTCCAAGAAACTGTTCTCTGACGTGTCCATTCATTTCAGAGAGTTACAGCTTACACTGCATTGCCCAGTTTGGAAACTCTGTGTTTGAGGAATCTGGGAAGAGATATTAAGTGGCACCCGGAGGCTTGTGGTGAGAAAGGAATCATCTTCCTATGAAAACTAGAGACAAGCTTTTGGAGAAACTGCTTTGTGATGTGTGTATTCATCTCACAGACTTAATCGTTCTTTGGATTAAGCAGTTTGAAATCACTGTTTCTGTGGAACATGAGAAAGGACATTAGGGCACACTCTTAAAATTATGCTGAAAAACAAATACCCTCCGATAAAAATAAGAAGAAAACTTTCTGTGAAACTGTTCTAGGTCATTGGAAGTCCACTCCCACAGTTGAGCTTCTGTTTCCAGTAAGTAGTATACTAACACTATTTTACATTAGTCAGCTAAGGGATACTCGGGAATGCTTTGAGGCTTATGGTGAAGACGGAAATATCTTCAGATAGATGCTGGAGAGAAAATTTCCGAGGAGCTGCTTTGTGACACGTGCATTCCATTCACAGAATTATTCTTTTCTTCTCATAGATGATTGGGGAATCCCGCTTGGAGAAAAAGCTAAAAGGGGACATTCGGGAGTATATTTACAGCCTTGGTGAAAAAGGAAATATCCTCAGACAAAATCTGGAAAGAAACTTTCTGCAAAACAGTTTTGGGATAAATATGTCTACTCATCTCGCATTGATAAAACTTTCCTTCTATTATGCAGATTTGAAACTGCGTCAACGATGGATTCCTGAAGGGACATTTGGAGCACATTTAAGCCTGTGGGGAAATAGGTGATAAATTCATATAAAAACTGGAGAGAAGCTTTCTGATAAACTACTTTGTGATGTGCACATTCCACTCAGGGAGTTATACCTCTTTTCTCCTAATGCAGTGTTTGAACACTGTTCCTGTAAATCTGAAAAAAAGTCATACTTTGAAGTGCCTTGAAGACTAAAGCAAAAAGTGAAATATGCTGAAATAAAACCCAGAAAGAAGCATTTCAAGAAACTGCTCTCTGATGTGTCCATTCATTTCAGAGACTTAAAACGTACACTACAGTGCCCAGTTTGGAAACTCTGTCATTGAGGAGTCTGTGAAGGGATATTAAGTAGCACCCATAGGCTTGTTGTAAGAAAGGAAACATCTTCCGATGAAAACTGGAGAGAAGCTTTCAGAGCAGCTTCTTTGTGATGTGTGTATTCATCTCATAGAGATAAATCATTCTTTGGATTGAGCAGTTTGAAATCACTGTTTTTGTGGAAACTCAGAGAGGACATTTGAGAACGCTCTGAAGAATATGCTGAAAAAGACATACCCTCCGATATAAACCAGAAGGAAACTTTCTGTGAAACTGCTCTAGGTTACCTGAAGTACAGTCGCACAGTTAAGCTTCTGTTTTCATGGAGCAGAATTCTAACACTGTTTTAGGTTAGTCTGCTAAGGGATACACAGGAGCATTTTGAGGCTTTCAGTGAAAACGGAAATATCTTTAGATAGATACTGGAGAGGAGCTGATTTGTGATGTGTGCATTCCACTCACAGAGTTATACTTTTCTTCTCTTAGAGCATTGGGTAATTCTGTTTAGAGAAAAAGGTATCAGGTTGCATTCGGAAGTATATGGATGAGTACAACGAAAAAGGAAATCTCCACAGACAAAAACTGGAAAGAAGCTTTCTGTGAATCTGCTTTGTGATAGTTACCTCTATTCATCTCATATAGATAAAGCTTTCTTTCTATTACGCAGTTTTGAAACTGCATCATGGATGGATTCGTGAAGTGACATTCGGGAGCACATTCATGTCTGTGGGGTAAAAGTAAATATCAACAGATAAAAACTGGAGTGAAGCTTTCTAAGAAACTGCTTTGTGATGTGTGTATTCCACTGAGTTCTACCACTTTTCTCCTAAGGCAGTGTTTGAACACTGTTTGCGTAAAATTGAAAAAGTGATATTGTGCAGTGCATTGAAGACTATGGTGAAAAGCGAAACATCCTGAAATAAAACCCAGAAAGAAACGTTCCAACAAACTGCTCTCTGACGTGTGCACTCATTTCAGAGAGTGAAAGCTTACACTACATTGATCAGTTTGGAAACTAAGTCTTTGAGGAATGTATGAAGGGATATTAAGTGGCGCCCAGAGGCTAGTGTTGAGAAAAGAAACGTCTTCTGATGAAAACTGGAGAGAAGCTTTCAGAGCAACTGCTTTGTGATGTGTGTATTCATCTCATAGAGTTAAATCATTCTTGGGATTCAGCAGTTTGAAATCACTGTTTCTGTGGAACCTGAGAAAGGATGTTTGGGAACACTCTTAAGAATGTGCTGAAAAATAAGTACCCTCCTACAGAAACCAGATGGAAATTTTCTGTGAAACTGCTCTTGGTCACATGAATTCCACTCACATAGTCAAGCTTCGGTTTTCATTCAGCAGTATTCTAACAAGCTTTTAGGTTAGTCTGTGAAGTGATATTAGGGAGCGCTTCGAGGATTATGGTGAAAAAGGAAATACCTTCAGATAAAAACTGGAGAGTTGAATTCCGAGGAGCTGCTTTGCAACGTGTGCATTCCACTCACAGAGTTACAATTTCATTTTCATAGAGGATAGGCGAGTCCCGTTTGTTGTAAACGCTACCAGGGCTCACTCAGGAGTATATGCATGACTATGGTTGAAAAGGAAATATCTTCAGACAAAAACTGGAAAGAAGCTTTCTGTGAAACTGCTTTGTGTTAAGTATGTCTATTCATCCCACATAGATAAAATATTTTCTCTATTATGCAGTTTTGAAAATGCATTATGGACCGATTTGTGAAGGGACATTTTGTGTACATTCTGGCCTGTGGGGAAATAGGAAATATCGCCAGATAAGAATGGGAGAGATGCTGTCTGAGAAACTTTTTTGTGACGTGTGCATTCCACTGAGGGATTTATACCTCTTTTGTCATAAAGCAGTGTTTGAACACTGTTCCTGTAAAACTGAAAATGTAATACCTTACAGCGCACTGAAGACTACGGTGAAAATGAATTATTCTGAAATTAAACCCAGAAAGAAGCATTCCAGGAGACTGCTCTCTGACGTGTGCATTCATTTCAGAGAGTTAAAGCTTACGCTATGTTGCTGAGTTTGGAAACTCTGTCTTTGAGGAATCTGTGAAGGCATATAAAGTGGCGCCTGAAGGCTTGTGGTGAGAAAGGAAACGTCTTCAGATGAAAACTGGAGAAAATCTTTCAGAGCAACTGCTTTGTGATGTGTGTATTCATCTCATAGAGTTAAATCATTCTTTGGATTGAACAGTTGAAATCACTGTTTTTCTGTAAGCTTAGAAAGGACATTTGGAAATGCTCTTAAGAATATGCTGAAAAAGAAATACCCTCCAATAAAAAACAGAAGGAAACTTTCTGTGAAACTGCTCTAGGTCATGTGAGGTGCACTCACACAGTTGAGCTCCTGTTTTTGTTGAGCAGCATTCTAACACTGTTCTAGGTTAGTCCGCTAATGGATACTCAGTAGCCCATTGAGGCTTACGGTGAAAACGGAAATATCTTCAGAAAGATACTCGAGAGATTTCTGAGGAGCTTCTTTGTGACGTGTGCATTCCACTCACAGAGTTTTACTTTTCTTCTCATAGAGCACCAGGGAATCCCGTTTGGAGAATAACGCTACTGGGGGATTCGGGAATATATGGACGGCTATGGTGAAAAAGGTAATATCCTGAGACAAAAACTGGAGAGAAGATTTCTGTGAAACTGCTTTTTGATATATATGTCCATTCATTTCACACAGGTAAACCTTTTTTTCTATCAAGTAGTTTTGAAACTGCATCATGGACGGATTCACGAATGGATATTGGGAGCACATTCATGCATACGATGAAAAAGATGTCTTCAGTTAAAAACTGCAGAGAAGCTTTCTGAGAAACTGCTTTTTGATGTGTGCATTCCACGCAGGGAGTTATACTTCTTTTCTCATAAGGCAGTGTTTGAAAACTTTTCCTACAAAACTGACAAAGTGATATTTTGCAGCAAATTGAAGACTATGGCGAAATGTGACATATCATGAAAAAAAAAAAAAAAAACCAGGAAAGAAGGGTTCCAAGAAACTTCTCTCTGACGTGGGCATTCATTTCAGAGAGTTAAAGTTTACACTACGTTGTCCAGTTTGGAAAATCTGTCTTTGAGGAATCTGTGAAGGGGTAATAAATGGTTCCCCTGGGCTTGTGGTGAGAAAGGAAACGTCTTCCAATGAAAACTGGAGAGAAGCTTTCGGAGCAACTGCTTTGTGATGTGTGTAATCATTCCATTGTGTTAAATCATTCTTTGGATTGAGCAGTTTGATATCACTGTTTCTGTGGAACCTGAGAAAGGACATTTGGAAATGCTCTTAAGAATATATTGAAAAAGAAATACCCTCCAATCAAAAAGACAAGGAAACACTGTGAAACTGCTCTAAGTCACGTGAAGTCCGTGCACACACTTAAACTTCTGTTTTCATTGAGCAGTATTCAAGCACTCTTTTAGCTTGGTCAGCTAAGGGATCCTAGGGAGCCCTTTTAGGATTATGGTGAAACGGGCATATCTTCAGGTAGATACTGGAGAGAAGATTTCTGAGGAGCTGCTTTGTGAAGTGTGCATTCCACTCACTGAGTTACACTTTTCTTCTCCAAGAAGATTGAGGAATTCCGTTTGTAGTAAAAGCTGCCAGGGGACTTTCGGGAGTATATGGACTGGTATGATGAAAAATAAAATATCCTCAGACAA
Organism: Piliocolobus tephrosceles; assembly: GCF_002776525.5. Lineage (NCBI taxonomy): Eukaryota > Metazoa > Chordata > Mammalia > Primates > Cercopithecidae > Piliocolobus > Piliocolobus tephrosceles. The sequence goes on along the minus strand of NC_045451.1, from coordinate 27,370,536 downwards.
AAACTGGAAAGAAGCTTTCTGTGAAACTGCTTTGTGATAGATATGTCTATTCATCTTGCATACATAAAAACTTCTCTCTATTATGCAGTTTTGAAACTGCATCACCGACGCATTTGTGAAGGGACATTCGGGAGCACATTCAGTCCTGTGGGGAAGTAGGAAATAACATCAGATAAAAACTGGAGAGAAGCTTTGTGAGTAACTGATTTGTGATGTGTGCATTCCACTCAGGGATTTATACCTCTTTTCTCATAAGGCAGTGTTTGAACACTGCTCCTGTAAAACTGAAAATGTGGTATTTTGCAGCACATTGAAGACTAGGGCGAAAAGTGAAATATCCTGAAATAAAACCCAAAAAGAAGCGTTCCAAGAAACTGCTCTTTGACGTTTGCATTCATTTCAGAGAGTTGAAGCTTTCCCTACATTGCCCAGTTTGGAAATTCTGTCTTTGAAAAATCTGTGAAGGGAAATTATAGTGGTGTCCCAAGGCTTGAGGTGAGAAAGAAAACATCTTCTGATAAAAACTGGACAGAAGCTTTTGGAGATACTGTTTTGTGATGTGTGTATTCATCTCATAGAGTTAAATAATTGTAATGAGCAGTTTGAAATCACTGTTTCTGTGGAACCTGAGGATGGACATTTCTGAAAGCTCTTAAGAATATGCTGAAAAAGAAATACCCTCCCATAAATCCCAGAAGGAAACTTCCTGTGAATCTTCTCCAGGTCACGTGAAGTCCACTCGCACAGTTAAGCTTCTGTTTTCATTGAGCAGTATTATAACACTGTTTTTGTTCAGTTTGTGAAGTGATATTCAGGAGCGCTTTGAGGTTTGAGGTGAAAAAGTTAGTATCTTCAGATAAAAAGTGCAGAAAAGATTTCCGAGGAGCTGCTTGGTGATGTATGTATTCTGTTCACAGAGTTATGCTTTTCTTCTCAGGGATGATTGGGGAATCCAGTCTGGAGAAAAGACTACCAGGAGACATTCGCGAGTATATGAACGGCTATGCTGACAAAGGAAATATCCTCAGACAAAAAGTGGAAAGAATCTTTCTGTGAAACTGCTTTGTGATATATATATCTATTCATCTCACAAACATAAAACTTTAATTCTAATACACAGTTTTGAAACTGCGTCATGGATGGATTCGTGAAAGGACATGTCGGAGCACAGTCAGTCCTGTGGGGAAATAGGGAATATCTTTCAATAAAGACTGAGGAAAAGTTTTCTGAAAAACTACTTTGTGATGTGTGTATTCCATTCAGGGCACTTTACCTCCTATCTCATAAGGTAGTGTGTGAACCCTGATCCCTTTAAACTGAAAAAGTGATATTTCACAGCACATTGAAGTCTATGCCGAAAATTGAAATATCCTGAAAGGAAACCCAGAAAAAAGCATTCCAAGAAACTGCTCTCTGACGTTTGCATTCATTTCAGTGAGTTAAAGCTTTCACTACATCACCCAGTTTGGAAACTCTGTCTTTGAGGAATCTGTGAAGGGATATTAAGTGGCGCCCGGAGACTTGAGGTGAGAAGGAAACGTCTTCCGATGAAAACTGGGTAGAAGCTTTTGGAGCAACTGCTTTGTCATATGTGTATTCATCTCATAGAGGTAAATCATTCTTTGGATTGAGCAGTTTGAAAGCAGGTTCTGTGGAACCTGAGAAAGGACATTTGGAAATGGTCCTATGAATATCCTGAAAAAGGGTTAACTTCTGATAAAAACCATTAGGAAACTTTCTGTGAAACTACTCTAGGTCAAGTGAAGTCCACTTGCACAGTTAAGCTTCTGCTTTCATTGAGCAGTATTCTGACACTGTTTTAGGTTAGTCAGCTAAGGGATATTCAGGAGCGCTATGAGGCTTACAGTGAAAACGGAAATATCTTCAGATAGATACTGGAGAGAAGATTTCCAAGCAGCTGCTTTGTGACGTGTGCATACCACTCACAGAGTTATACTTTTCTTCTCATAGAGGATTGGGGAATACCGTTTGGAGAAAAAGTGACCAGGGACATTCGGTGGTATATGGACTGCTATGAGTAAAAAGTAAATATTTTCACACAAAAACTGGAGAGAAGCTTTTGGTGAAACTGCTTTGTGATAGATACCTCTATTCATCTCACATAGATAAAATTTTCCTTCTATTACACAGTTTTGTAACTGCGTCATGGAGGGATTCACGCAGAGACATTCGGGAGCACCTTCAGGCCTGTGGGGAAATAGGAGATATCTTCAGATAAAAACTGGAGAGAAACTTTCTGGGAAACTGCTTTGTGGCGTGTGCATTCCACTCAGGACATTATACCTCTTTTCTCATAAGGTAGCGTTTGAACACTGTTCTGGTAAAAGTGAAAAAGTGATACTTTTGAGCACATTGAAGACTATGGCAAAAAGTGAAATATCCAGAAATAAAACCCAGGTAGAAGCATTCCAAGGAACTGCTCTCTGATGTGTGCATTGATTTCACAGAGTTAAAGCTCACACTAAGTTGTCCAGTTTGGAAACTCAGACTTTAAGGAATCTGCGAAAGGATAATAAGTGCTACCCGGAGGCTTGTGGTGAGAAGGGAAACGTCTTCTGATGGAAACTCGAGAGAAGCTTTTGGAGTCACTGCTTTGTGTTGTGTGTTCATCTCATAGAGTTAAATCATTCTTTGAATTGAGCAGTGTGAAATCACAGTTTCTGTGCAAACTGAGAAAGACAATTTGGGAACGCTCTTATGAATATGCTGACAAAGAAATACCCTCCGATAAAAACCACAAGGAAACTTTCTCTGAAACTGCTCTAGGTCACGTGAAGTCCCCTCGCACAGTTATACTTCTGTTTACATTAAGCAGTATTGTAATGCCGTATTAGCTCAGTCAGCTAAAGGACACTGGGGCGCGCATTGAGGCTTATGGAGAAAACAGAAATATCTTTAGTTAGATACTGCAGAGAAGATTTTGGAGCAGCTTCTTTGTGATGAGTGCATTCCACTCACAGACTTAGTCTTTGTTTCTCATAGAAGATTGGAGAATCCCATTTGGAGAAAAAGCTACCAGGAAACATTCAGCAGTGTATGGACAGCTATGGTGAAAATGGAAATATCCTCAGACAAAAACCGAAAAGAAGCTTTCTATGAAACTGCTTTGTGATAGATATGTCTATTCATCTCACATACATAAAAATTTCTCTATATTATGCAGTTTTGAAACTGCATCACCGATGCATACGCAAAGGGACATTCGGGAACACATTCAGGCCTGTGGGGAAGTAGGAGATATCTTCAGATAAAAACTTGATAGAAGCTTTCTTAGAAACTGTTTTGTGATGTGTGCATTCCACTCAGGAACTTATACCTCTTTTCTCACAAGGCAGTGTTTAAACACTGTTCCTGTGAAACCGAAAAAGTGATATTTCGGAACACACTGAGGACTATGGCGAATAGTGAAATATACTGAAATAAAATCGAGGAAGAAGCATTCCAAGAATCTGCTCTCCGATATATGCATACACTTCACAGAATTTATGCTTACTCTTTGTTGCCCAGTTTCCAATTCTGTCTTTGAAGAATCTGTGAAGGGAAATTTAGTGACGCCAGGAGGCTTGTGGTGAGCAAGGAAACATTTTCCGATGAATCATGCAGAGTAACTTTCTGAGCAACTGCTTTGCGATGTGTGTATTTGTCTCCTAGATTTAAACCGTTCTTTGGATTGAGCAGATTGAAATCACTGTTTTTGTGGAATCAGAGGAAGGACATTTGTGAATGATCCTTAGAACATGGAGAAAGAAATATCCTCAGGTAAAATCCAGAAGGAAGTTTTCTGTGAAACTACTCTGTGTCATCTTAATTCCTCTCGTTTAGTTAAGCCTCTCCTTACGTTGAGTAGTTTTATAACCCTGTGTATGTTTAGCATGTGATGAGGCATTCGGGAGCACTTTGAGGCTTACGGTGAAAAAGGAAATATGTTCAGACCGAAACTTGAGAGAAGTTTTCCGAGGAACTTCTTAGTGACGTGTGCAGTCCACTCACAGTGCTATACCTCTCTTCTCATACAGCGTCGGGGAAACCCTTTTGGAGAAACAGGTACCAAGTGATATTAGGGAGCTTGTTGATGCCGATGGTGAAAAGGGAAATAGCCTCAGACAAAACCTGGAAAGAAGCTTTCAAGGAAACTACTCTGTGATATACGTAATCACCTCACAGAGATAAAGGTTTCCTTACATTACACAGCTTGACAATTGTCATGGATGGATCCATGAAGGGACTGACTTTCGGGAGCACATTCAGGACTATGGTGAAAAAGGAAATATCTTCAGATAAAAACTGGAAAGAAGCTTTCTGTGAATCTACACTTTTCTATGTTTATTCTTCTCACATAGATGAAGCTTTCTTTACATTGCACAGCTTAGAAACTCCCTCTTGGATGTATCCGCCAAGGGATATTTGTGATCACATTCGGGCCTAAGGTAAAATAGGAAATATAGTGAGATAACAACTGGAGAGAAGCTTTCTGAGAAACTGCTTGGTGATGCTTGCATTCCACTCAGGGAGTTTTAATGTTCTTCTCATAAGGCGCAGTTTGAACACTGTTCGTGTAAAACCAAAAGAGTGATATTCGGAGCACATTGAAGACTATGGCAAAAACTGAAATGTCATGCAATAAAAAACAGAAAGAAGCACACGAAGAAACTGCTCTCTGACATGACCATTGTTTTCACAGGGTTAAAGATTACTCTATATTTCCCATTTTGAAAGTCGGCCTCTGAAGTTGTGTGAAGGGATAGTAAGGGGCAACCTGAGGCCTGTGTCGATCAAAGAAATGTCTCCCATCGAAAATTGAAGAGAAGCTTTCTATGCAACTCTTTCGTGATGTTTGTGTTCATCTCAAAGAGTTAAATCATTGTTTGGATTGAGCAGTTTGAAATCACTGTTTCAGTGATATCTGAGAAAGGACATTTGGAGACGCTCTTTAGAATATCCTGAAACAGACATAACCTCAGACACAAACCAGAAGGAAGATTTCAGTGAACCTGCTCTGTATCACATAAATTCCGCTCACACACTTAAGCTTCTCTTTTCATTGAGCAGTGTCATAACACTGTTTTTATTTACTCTGAGAAGGGATATTTAGGAGCGATTTGAGGTTTACAGTGAGAAAGGAAACGTCTTCAGATAGAAACTGGAGAGAAGCTTTCTGAGGAGATGCTTTGTGAAGTGTGCATTCCACTCACAGAAATATACCTTTCTTCTCCTAGAGGATTCCGGAATCCCTTTTGGTGAAAAAGCTACCAAGAGACATTCGGGAGTATAGGGACGGCTATGGTGAAAAAGGAAATATCCTCAGACAAAAAATGGAAAGAAGATTTCTGTGAATCTGCTTCATGTTAGATATATCTATTCATCTGGCATAGTTCAAACCTTTCATATATTATGCAATTTGGAAACTCCGTCATGCATGGATCCACGAAGGGACATTTGGGAGCACATTCTGGCCTTCAGTGAAAGAGGGGATATCTTCAGATAAAAACTGGACAGAAACTTTCTGAGAAACTACTTTGTGATGTATGCATTCCACTCAGGCAGTTATACCTCCTTTCTCATAAGGCATGGTGTGAACACTGTTCCTGTGAAACCGAAAAAGTGATATTTTGGAGCACACTGAGGATATGGCGAATAGTGAAATATACTGAAATAAAATCTAGGAAGAAGCATTCCAGGAATCTCCACTCTGATATGAGCATTGACTTCACAGAATTTATGCTTACTCTGTATTGCCCAGTTTCAAAATTCTGTCTTTGAAGTATCTGTGAAGGGATATTTAGTGACGCCCGAAGGCTTGTGGTGAGCAAGGAAACATCTTCCGATGAAACCTGCAGAGTAACTTTCTGAGCAACTGCTTTGCGATGTGTGTATTCATCTCATAGATTTAAACCATTCTTTGGATGGAGCAGATTTAAATCACTGTTTTTTTGGAATCTGAGGAAGGACATTTCGGAACGATCCTTAGAACATGGAGAAAGAAATATCCTCAGGTTAAATCCAGAAGGAAGCTTTCTGTGAACCTACTCTGTGTCGTCTTAGTACCCGTCGCTTAGTTAAGCCTCTCCTTACATTGAGTAGTTTTGTAACTGTGTGTATGTTTAGCGTGTGATGGGACATTCGGGAGCACATTGAGGCCTACGGTGAAAAAGGAAATATGTTCAGACTAAAACTGGAGAGAAGCTTTCCGAGGAACTGCTTTTTGATGTGTGCATTCCACTCACAGTGTTTTACCTCTCTTCTCATACAGCGTCGGGGAAACCCTTTTGGAGAAACAGGTACCAAGTGATATTAGGGAGCATGTTGATGCCGATGATGAAAAGGGAAATAGCCTCATACAAAACTTGGAAAGAGGCTTTCTAGGAAACTACTCTGTGATATGTGTAATAATTTCACAGAGATAAAGGTTTCCTTACATTACACAGCGTGAAAGCTGTCATGGACGGATCCACGAAGGGACTTTTGGGAGCACACTCAGGACTATGGTGAAAAAGGAAATATCTTCAGATAAAAACTGAAAAGAAGCTTTCTGTGAATCTGGTTTTTTCTATGTTTATTCTTCTCATATAGATGAAGCTTTCTTTACATTACGCAGCTTGGAAACTCCCCCGTGGATGGATCCATGAAGGGATATTTGGGATCACATTCGGGCCTATGGTCAAATAGGAAATATAGTCAGATGAAAACTGGAGAGAAGCTTTGTGAGAAACTACTTGGTGATGTGTCCATGCCACTCAGGTAATTTTACTGTTCTTCTCATAAGGCACAGTTTGAACACTGTTCCTGTAAAACCAAAAGAGTGATATTCGGAGCACATTGAAGACAATGGCAAAAAGTGAAATGTCGTCCAATAAAAAGCAGAAAGAGCCACTCGAAGAACCTGCTCTCTGACATGCTCATTCCTTTCACTGGGTTAAAATTTACTATACATTTCCCAGTTTGAAAGTTGGCCTCTGAGTGTTCTGTGAAGGGATAGTAAGTGGCAACTGGAGACCTGTGTCGAGCAAGGAAATGTCTCCCATCAAAAACTGGAGAGAAACTTTCTGCGCAACTATTTTGTGATGTTTGTATTCATTTCAAAGAGTTATATCATTCTCTGGATTGAGCAGTTTGTAATCACTGTTTCTGTGGAATCTGAGAAAGGACATTTGGAGACGCTCTTTAGAATACCCTGAAAAAGAAATAACCTCAGAGAGAAACCAGAAGGAAGCTTTCTGTGAACCAGCTCTGTGTCAAGTGAATTCCACCCACACAGTTAAGCTTCTGTTTTCACTGAGCAATATCATAACACTGTTTTTGTTTAGACTGTGAAGGGATATTCAGGAGCGATTTGAGGGTTACGGGGAGAAAGGAAACGTCTTCAGATAGAAACTGGAGAGAAGTTTTCTGAGGAGCTGCTTTGTGACATGTGCATTCCACTCACAGGGATATACCTTTCTTCTCCTAGAGGATTCCAGAATCCCTTTTGGAGAAAAAGCTGCCAAGAGACATTCGGGAGTATAGGGACAGCTATGGTGAATAAGGAAATATCCTCAGACAAAAGTGGAAAGAAGATTTCTGTGAAACTGCTTCGTGTTAGATATATCTATTCATCTCGCATGGTTCAAGCTTTCTTATATTACGCAGTTTGGGAAATCCATCATGCACGAATCCACGAAGGGACATTTGGGAGCACATTCAGGCCTACGATGAAAGAGCAGATATCTTCAGATAAAAACTGGATAGAAGCTTTCTGAGAAACTATTTGTGATGTATGTGTTCCACTCAGGAAGTTACACCTCTTTTCTCACAAGACAGTGTTTAATCACTGTTCCTATGTAACCGAAAATGTGATATTTCGAAATGCATTGAGGACTATGGAAAATAGTGAAATATACTGAAATAAAATCGAGGAAGAAGCATTCCAAGAATCTGCTCTCTGACATGTGCATTCACTTCACAGAATGTATGCTTACTCTATGTTGCCCAGTTTCGAAATTCTGTCTTTGAAGAATATGTGAAGGGATATTTAGTGACGTCCGGAGGCTTGTGTGAGCAAGGAAACATCTTCCTATGCAACCTGCAGAGTAACTTTCTGAGCAACTGCTTTGCTATTTGTGTATTTGTCTCCTAGATTTAAACCATTCTTTGGATTGAGCAGATTGAAATCTCTGTTTTCGTGGAATCTGAGGAAGGACATTTGGGAACGATTCTTAGAATATGGAGAAAGAAATATCCTCAGGTAAAAACCAGAAGGAAGCTTTCTGTGAAACTACTCTGTGTCGTCTTAATTCCTCTCACTCAGTTAAGCCTCTCCTTACATTGAGTAGTTTTATAACCCTGTGTATGTTTAGCGTGTGATGGGACATTCGGGAGTGCCTTGAGGCTTATGGTAAAAAAGGAAATGTGTTCATACTGAAACTGGAGACAAGCTTTCCGAGGAACTGCTTTGTGACGTGTGCATTCTACTCACAGTGTTATACCTCTCTTCTCATACAGCTTCGGGGACACCCTTTTGGAGAAACAGGTAACGAGTGATATTCAGGAGCATGTTTTTTTTTTTTGTTTTTTTTTTTCCATTTTTTAAATTATACTTTAAGTTCTAGGGTACATGTGCATAACATGCAGGTTTGTTACATATGTGTACTTGTCCCATGTTCGTGTGCTGCACCCATCAACTCGTCAGCACCCATCAATTTGTCATTTATATCAGGTATAACTCCCAATGCAATCCCTCCCCCCTCTCCCCTTCCCATGATAGGCTCCAGTGTGTGATGTTCCCCTTCCTGAGTCCAAGTGATCTCATTGTTCAGTTCCCACCTATGAGTGAGAACATGCAGTGTTTGGTTTTCTGTTCTTGTGATAGTTTGCTAAGAATGATGGTTTCCAGCTGCATCCATGTCCCTACAAAGGACGCAAACTCATCCTTTTTTATGGCTGCATAGTATTACATGGTGTATATGTGCCACATTTTCTTAATCCAGTCTGTCACTGATGGACATTTGGGTTGATTCCAAGTCTTTGCTATTGTGAATAGTGCCACAATAAACATACGTGTGCATGTGTCTTTATAGCAGCATGATTTATAATCCTTTGGGTATATACCCAGTAATGGGATGGCTGGGTCATATGGTACATCTAGTTCTAGATCCTTGAGGAATTGCCATACTGTTTTCCATAATGGTTGAACTAGTTTACAGTTCCACCAACAGTGTAAAAGTGTTCCTATTTCTCCACATCCTCTTCAGCACCTGCTGTTTCCTGACTTTTTAAAGATTGCCATTCTAACTGGTGTGAGATGGTATCTCATTGTGGTTTTGATTTGCATTTCTCTGATGGCCAGTGATGATGAGCATTTTATTATGTGTCTGTTGGCTGTATGAATGTCTTCTTTTGAGAAATGTCTGTTCATATCCTTTCCCCACTTTTTGATGGGGTTGTTTGTTTTTTTCTTGTATATTTGTTTTATCTTTGTAGATTCTGGATATTAGCCCTTTGTCAGACGAGTAGATTGCAAAAATTTTCTCATTCTGTAGGTTGCCTGTTCACTCTGATGGTAGTTTCTTTTGCTGTGCAGAAGCTCTTTAGTTTAATTAGATCCCATTTGTCAATTTTGGCTTTTGCTGCTGTTGATTTTGGTGTTTTAGACATGAATTCCTTGCCCATGCCTATGTCCTGAATGGTATTATCTAGGTTTTCTTCAAGGGTTTTTATGGTATTATGTCTAACATTTAAGTCTCTAATCCATCTTGAATTAATTTTCGTATAAGGAGTAAGGAAAGGATCCATTTTCAGCTTTCTACTTATGTGATGTTTGTGTTCACCTCAAAGAGTTACATCATTCTTTGGATTGAGCAGTTTGAAATCACTCTTTCTATGCAATCTGAGAAAGGATATTTGGAGACAATCTTTAGAATATCCTGAAAAAGAAATAACCTGAGGGAGAAACCAGAAGGACGCTTTCTGTGAACCTGCTCTGTTTCACGTGAATTCCACTCACACAGTTAAGCTTCTCTGTTCATTGAGTATGATCATAACACTGTTTTTGTTTAAACTGCGAAGGGATATTCAGGAGCGCTTTGGGGCTTACGGTGCTAAAGGATATGTCTTCAGATAGAAACTGGAGAGAAGCTTTCTGAGGAGCTGCTTTGTGACGTGTGTATTCCACTCAAAGAAATATACCTTTCTTTTCCTATAAGATTCTGGAATCCCTTTTGGAGAAAAAGCTACCAAGATATATTCCTGAGTATAGGGATGGCTATGGTGAAAATGAAATGTCCTCAGACAAAAACTGGAAAGAAATCTTCTGTGAAACTGCTTTGTGTTAGATATATTTATTTATCTCACATAGTTAAAACTTTTCTTATACTACGCAGTTGGGAAACTCCATGAAGAGCAGATCCGTGAAGGGACTTTCTAGAGCACATACAGACCTACGTTGAAAGATTACATATCTTCAGGTAAAAACTGGATAGAAGCTTCCTGAAAAACTATTTTGTGATGTATGCATTCAACTCACAGAGTTATACCTATTTTCTCACAAGGCAGCATTTGAACACTGTTCCTGCGAAACCAAAAACCTGATATTTTGGTGCATGTTGAGGACTATGGTGAATAGTGAAATATACTGAAATAAAATCGAGGAGGAAACGTTCCAAGAATCTGCTCACTGATATGTGCATTCACTTCACAGAGTTATGCCTACTCTATGTTAATGAGTATGCTTACTTAACGGTTACTCTAAGATGCCCAATTTCAAAACTCTGTCTTTGAAGAATCTGTGAAGGAAATTTAGTGACGGCTGGAGGGTTGTGATGAGCAAGGAAACGTCTTCCGATGAAAGCTGCAGAGAAACTTTCTGAGCAACTGCTTTGCGATGTGTGTATTCGTCTCCTAGAGTTAAACCATTCCTTGGATTGAGCAGCTTAAAATCACTGTTTCTGTGGAATCTGAGGAAGGACATTTGGGAACGATCCTTCTAATATGGAGAAAGAAATATCCTCAGGTAAAATTCAGAAGGAAGCTTTTTGTGAAACTGCTGTGTGTCATCTGAATTTCTCTCACTCCGTTAAGCCTCACTTTTCATTGAGCAGTTTTCTAACCCTGTGTATGTTTAGCTTGTGTTGGGATATTCGGAAGCACTTTGAGGCTTACGGTGAAAAAGGAAATATGTTCAGACCTTAACTGGAGAGAAGCTTTCCGAGGAAGTGCTTCATGACTTGTGCATTCCACTCACTGTGTTGTACCCCTCTTCATATACAGCGTTGGGGGGATATTCTTTTGGAGAAACAGGTAGCAAGCGATATTCGGGAGCATGTTGATGCTGATGGTGAAAAGACAAATAGCCTCAGACAAAAACTGGAAAGAAGCTTTCTAGGAAACTACTCTGTGATATGTGTAATCATCCCACATAGATAAATCTTTCTTTACACTACGCAGCTTGGAAACTGTCATGGACAGATCCACGAAAGGACCTTCTGGAGCACATTGAGGACTGTGGTGAAGAAGGAAATATCTTCAGATAAAAACTGCAAAGAAGCTTTCTGTGATTCTCCCATTTGCTGTGATCATTCATCTCACATAGATGAAGCTTTCTTTACGTTACACAGCTTGGAAACTCCCTCTAGGTAGGATCTACGAAGGATTATTTGGGATCACATTCAGAACGATGGTGAAATAGAAAATATAGTCAGAGAAAAACTGCAGAGAAGCTTTCTGAGAAACTGCTTGGTGATGGGTGTATTCCACTCAGGGAGTTATAACTCTCTTCTCATAAGGCACAGTTTGAACACTGTTCCTATAAAACCAAAAGAGTGATATTCAAAGCACTTTGAAGACTGTGGCAAAAAGTGAAACTTCGTCCAATAAAAAGCAGAAAGAAGCACCTGATGAAACTGCTCTCTGACTTGTCCATTCTTTTCAGAGGCTGAAAGCTTGCTGTATATTTCCCAGTTTGAATGTTGGTCTTGGAGGATTCTTCGAAGGGATAGTAAGTGGCAACCGGAGGCCTGTGTCAAGCAAGGAAATGTCTTCCATCAAAAATTGGAGAGAAGCTCTCTGCACAACTCTTTTGTGAAATTTGTATTCATCTCATAGAGTTAAATCATGCTTTGGATTCAGCAGTTTGAAATCACTGTGGAATCTGAGAAGGGACATTTGGAAACACTCTTTAGAATATCCTGAAAGAGAAGTAACCTCAGAGAGACCAGAAGGAAGCTTTCGGTGAAACAGCTCTGTGTCATGTGAATTCCACTCACACAGTTAAGCTTCTCTGTTCATTGGGCAGCATCATAACACTGTTTTTGTTTAGACTGTGAAGGGATATTCTGCAGTGCTTTGAAGCTTATGGTGAGAAGGGAAATGTCTTCAGGTGGAAACTGGAGAGAAGCTTTCTGAGAGGTTGCTTTGTGATGTGTGCATTCCAGTCATAGAAATATACCTTTCTTCTCAGAGAGGATTCCGTAATCCCTTTTGGACAAAAAGCTGCCAAGAGACATTCAAGTGTACAGGGATGGCTTTGGAGAAAAAGGAAATATACCTGAACAAAAACTGGAAAGAAGATTTCTGTGAAACTGCTTTGTGTTAGATATATTTATTCATCTCGCATAGTTAACACTTTTCTTAAATTATGCAGTTTGGAAACTCCGTCATGCACGGATAGGCGAAGGGACATTCGGGAGCACGTTAGGGCCTATGGTGAAAGAGGCAATATCTTCAGATAAAAACTGGATAGAAGCTTTCTGAGAAACTACTTTTAGTTGGATGAATTCCACTCAGGGGATTATACCTCCGTTCCTCAAGGCAGTGTTTGAACACTGTTCCTGTGAAACTGAAAAAGTGCTATTTCAGAGTGCATTGAGGACTGTGGCGAATAGTGAAGTATACTGAAATGAAATCGAGGAAGAAGCGTTCCACGAATCTGCTCTGTGATATGAGAATTCACTTCACAGAGTTAATGCTTACTCTATGTTGCTCAGTTTCAAAACTCTGTCTTTGATAAATCTGTGAAGGGATATTTGGTGACTCCCAGAGGCTTATGGTGAGCACGGAAACGTGTTCCGATGAAACCTGCAGAGAAACCTTATGAGCAACTGCTCTGTTATGTGTGCATTCGTCTCATAGAGTTAAAACGATTCTTTGGATTGAGCAGCTTGAAATCACTGTTTTTGTGGAATTAGAGGAAGGATATTTGCCAATGATCTTTAGAATATGGAGAAAGAAATATCCTCAGGCAAAAGCCTGAAGGAAGAATTCTGTGAAACTGCTCCGTGTCATCTTAATTTCTTTCGTTAAATTAAACCTCTCCTTTCATTGAGCAGTTTTCTAACCCTGTGTATGTTTAGCGTGTGATGGGATATTCGGGAGCACGTTGATTCATACGTGAAAAAGGTAATATATTTAGACTGCAACTAGAGAGAATCTTTCCGAGTAACTGCTTTGTGACGTGTGCATTCAACTCACAGTGTTATACCTCTCTTCTCATACAGCGTCAGGGCAACCCTTTTGGAGAAACAGGTACCAAGTGATATTAGGGAGCTTGTTGATGCTGACGGTGAAAAGGGAAATAGCCTCAGACAAAAACTGGAAAGAAGCTTTCTAGGAAACTATTCTGTGATATGTGTAATCATCTCACATAGATAAAGCTTTCTTTACATTACACAGCTTGGAAACTGTTATGGACCGAGCCACAAAGGAACCTTCAGGAACTCATTCAGGACTATGGTGAAAAAGGATATATCTTTAGATAAAAAATGGAAAGAAGCTTTCTGTGAATATGCTTTTTGCTATGTTTATTCATCTCACATAGATGAAGCTTTCTTTACATTACAGAGATTGGAAACTCCCTCATGGGTGGATCCACAGAGGGATATTTGGGATCACATGTGGGCCTATGGTCAAATAGGAAATAGATTCAGAGAAAAATTGGAGAGAAGCTTTCTGAGAAACTGCTTGGTGATATGAACATTACACTCAGGGAGTTATAACCTTCTGCTCATAAGGCACAGTTTGAACACTTTACCGATAAAACCAAAAGAGGGATATTCGGAGCACATTGAAGATTATGGCAAAAAGTGAAAGGATGTGCAAAAAAAACAGAAAGAACCACTCGAAGAAACTGCTCTGTGACATGCCCATTCTTTTCACAGGGTTAAAGCTTACTCTACATTTCCCAGTTTGAAAGTTGGTCTCTGAGGGTACTGCGAAGGGATAGTAAGTGGCAACCGGAGGCCTGTGTCGAGCAAGGAAATGTCTCTCATCGAAAATTGGAGAGCAGCTTTCTGCGCAACTCTTTTTTGATGTTTGCATTCATCTCAAAGCGTTAAATCATTTCTCGGATTGAGCAGTTTGAAATCACTGTTTCTGTGGAATCTGAGAAAGGACATTTGGAGACGATCTTTACAATATCCTGAAAAAGAAATAACCTCAGAGAGAAACCAGAAGGAAGCTTTCTGTGAAACTGCCCTGTGTCAAGTGGATTCCGCTCACACAGTTAAGCTTGTTTTTTAATTGGGCAGTATCAAAACACTGTTTTTGTTTACACTGCGAAGGGATATTCAGGAGCGATTTGAGGGTTATGGGGAGAAAGGAAACGTCTTCAGATAGAAACTGGAGAGAAGCTTTCTGAGGAGCTGCTTTGTGACGTGTGCTTTCCACTCACAGAAATATGCCTCCCTTCTCCTAGAGGATTTTGGAATCCCTTTTGGAGAAGGAGTTACCAAGAGACATTCAGCAGTATAGGGACGGCTATGGTGAAAAAGGAAATAACCTCAGACAAAGCTGGAAAGAAGATTTCTGTGAAACTGCTTCGTGTTAGATATATCTATTCATCTCGCATAGTTCAAACCTGTCTTATATTATGCAGTTTGGAAACTCCGTCATGCACGAATCCGCGAAGCTACATTCGGGAGCACATTCAGGCCTACGGTGAAAGAGGAGATATCTTCAGATAAAAACTGGATAGAAGTTTTCTGAGGAACTACTTGTGATTTATGGATTCCACTCAGGGAGTTATACCACTTTTCTCACAAGGCAGTGTTTAAGCACTATTATTGTGTAACCGAAAAAGTGATATTTTATTTATTTATTTATTTATTTATTTATTTATTTATTTATTTACTTATTTATTTTATTACACTTTAAGTTCTAGGGTACATGTGCATAACGTGCAGGTTTGTTACATATGTATATATGTGCCATGTTGGTGTGCTGCACCCATCAACTCGTCAGCACCCATCAATTCATCATTTATATCAGGTATAACTACCCAATGCAATCCCTCCCCCCTCCCCCCTCCCCATGATAGGCCCCATTGTGTGATATTCCCATTCCCGAGTCCAAGTGACCTCATTGTTCAGTTCCCACCTATGAGTGAGAACATGCGGTGTTTGGTTTTCTCTTCTTGTGATAGTTTGCTAAGAATGATGGTTTCCAGCTGCATTCATGTCCCTACAAAGGACGCAAACTCATCCTTTTTTATGGCTGCATAGTATTCCAGGGTGTATATGTGCCACATTTTCTTAATCCAGTCTGTCACTGATGGACATTTGGGTTGATTCCAAGTCTTTGCTATTGTGAATAGTGCCACAATAAACATACGTGTGCATATGTCTTTGTAGTAGCGTAATTTATAATCCTTTGGGTATATACCCAGTAGTGGGATGGCTGGGTCATACGGTACATCTAGTTCTAGATCTTTGAGGAATTGCCATACTGTTTTCCATAATGGTTGAACTAGTTTACAGTTCCACCAACAGTGTAAAAGGGTTCCTACTTCTCCACATCCTCTCCAACACCTGTTGTTTCCTGACTTTTTAAAGATTGCCATTCTAACTGGTGTGAGATGGTATCTCATTGTGGTTTTGATTTGCATTTCTCTGATGGCCAGTGATGATGAGCATTTTTTCATGTGTCTGTTGGCTGTATGAATGTCTTCTTTTGAGAAATGTCTGTTCATATCCTTTGCCCACTTTTGGATGGGGTTGTTTGTTTTTTTCTTGTATATTTGTTTGAGTTCTTTGTAGATTCTGGAAATTAGCCCTTTGTCAGATGAGTAGATTGCAAAAATGTTCTCCCATTCTGTAGGTTGCCTGTTCACTCTGATGGTAGTTTCTTTTGCTGTGCAGAAGCTCTTTAGTTTAATTAGATCCCATTTGTCAATTTTGGCTTTTGCTGCCATTGCTTTTGGTGTTTTAGACATGAAGTCTTTGCCCATGCCTATGTCCTGAATGGTACTACCTAGATTTTCTTCTAGGGTTTTTATGGTATTAGGTCTAACATTTAAGTCTCTAATCCATCTTGAATTAATCTTCGTATAAGGAGTAAGGAAAGGATCCAGTTTCAGCTTTCTACTTATGGCTAGCCAATTTTCCCAGCACCATTTATTAAATAGGGAATGCTTTCCCCATTTCTTGTTTTTGTCAGGTTTGTCAAAGATCAGATGGTTATAGATGTGTGGCATTGTTTCTGAAGGCTCCGTTCTGTTCCATTGGTCCATATCTCTGTTTTGGTACCAGTACCATGCTGTTTTGGTTACTGTAGCCTTGTAGTATAGTTTGAAGTCAGGTAGCGTGACGCCTCCGGCTTTATCCTTTTGACTTAGGATTGTCTTGGCAATGCGGGCGCTCTTTTGTGGTTCCATATGAACTTTAAAGCAGTTTTTTCCAATTTGGTGAAGAAACTCATTGGTAGCTTGATGGGGATGGCATTGAATCTATAAATAACCTTGGGCAGTATAGCCATTTTCACGATATTGATTCTTCCTATCCATGAGCATGGTATGTTCTTCCATTTGTTTGTGTCCTCTTTGATTTCACTGAGCAGTGGTTTGTAGTTCTCCTTGAAGAGGTCCTTTACATCCCTTGT
>NC_045451.1:27280900-27348673 GCF_002776525.5 Piliocolobus tephrosceles | reverse complement strand
TAATTCCTCCTTTAGCTCTGAGAGGTTTGATGGACTGAAGCCTTCTTCTCTCATCTCATCAAAATCATTCTCTGACCAGCTTTGATCCATTGCTGGCGATGGGCTGTGCTCCATTGCAGGAGGAGGTGCGCTCTTATTTTTTGAATTTCCAGCTTTTCTGCCCTGCTTTTTCCCCATCTTTGTGGTTTTATCTGTCTCTGATCTTTGATGATGGTGACGTACTGATGGGGTTTTGCTATAGGTGTCCTTCCTGTTTGATAGTTTTCCTTCTCACAGTCAGGACCCTCAGCTATAGGTCTGTTGGAGATTGCTTGAGGTCCACTCCAGACCCTGTTTGCCTGGGTATCAGCAGCAGAGGTTGCAGAAGATAGAATATTGCTGAACAGCGAGTGCACCTGTCTGATTCTTGCTTTGGAAGCTTCCTCTCAGGGGTGTACTCCACCCTGTGAGGTGTGTGGTGTCAGACTGCCCCTCGTGGGGGATGTCTCCCAGTTAGGTTACTCAGGGGTCAGTGACCCACTTGAGCAGGCATACTGCCCCTTCTGAGATCTCAACCTCCGTGTTGGGAGATCCACTGCTCTCTTCAAAGCTGTCAGACAGAGTCGTTGGCGTCTGGACAGGCCTCTGCTGCTTTAGCTGAGCCCTGTCCCCAGAGGTGGAGTCTACAGAGACAGGCAGGTTTCCTTGAGCTGCTGTGAGCTCCACCTAGTTCGAGCTTCCCAGCAGCTTTATTTACCTACTTAAGCCTCAACGATGGTGGGCGCCCCTCCCCCAGCCTCGCTGCTGCCTTGCGGTTAGATTGCCGCAGACTGCTGTGTTAGCAAGGAGGGAGGCTCCGTGGCTGTGGGACCCTCCTGGCCAGGTGTGGGATATAATCTCCGGTGTGCTGGTGTTACAGCGCAGTATTGGGGTAGGAGTTACCCGATTTTCCAGGTGTTGTGTTTCTCAGTTCCCCTGGCTAGGAAAAGGGACTCCCTTCCCCCTCGCGCTTCCCAGGTGAGGCGATGCCTCGCCCTCCTTCAGCTCTCGCTGGTCAGGCTGCAGCAGCTGACCCGCACGGATTGTCCGGCACTCCCGAGTGAGATGACCCCAGTACCTCAGTTGAAAATGCAGAAATCACCGGTCTTCTGTGTCGCTCGCGCTGGGAGATGGAGACTGAAACTGTTCCTATTCGGCCATCTGGCTCCGCCCCCCAAAAGTGATATTTTAGAGCACATTGAGGACTATGGCAAATAGTGAAATATACTGAAATAAAATCGAGAAAGAGGTGTTCCAAGAATCTGCTCTCTGATATGTGCATTCACTTCACAGAATTTATGCTAAGTCTATGTTGCCAATTTTTGAAATTCTGTCTTTGAAGAATCTGTGAAGGGATATTTAGTGACGCCCAGAGGCTTGTGGTGAGCAACGAAACATCTTCCAATGAAACCGGCAGAGTAACTTTCTGAGCAAATGCTTTGCCATGTGTGTATTCGTCTCCTAGATTTTAACGGTTCTTTGGATTGAGCAGATTGAAATCGCTGTTTTTGTGGAATCTGATGAAGGACATTTGGGAACCATACTTAGACATTGGATAAAGAAATATCCTCAGGTGAAATCCAGAAGGAAGCTTTCTGTGAAACTACTCTCTGTCGTCTTAAATTCTCTCACTTAGTTAAGCCTCGCCTTACATTGAGTAGTTTTATAACTCTGAGTATGTTTAATATGTGACGGGAAATTCGGGAGAACTTTGAGGCTTATGGTGAAAAAGGAAATATGTTCAGACCGAAACAGAAGAGAAGCTTTCTGAGGAACTGCTTTGTGACGTGTGCATTCCACTCACAGTGTTGTACCTCTCTTCTCATACAGCATTGGGGAAACCCTTTTGGAGAAACAGGTACCAAGTGATATTCGGGAGCCTGTTAATGCCTATGGTGAAAAGGGAAATAGCCTCAGACAAAACCTGGAAAGAAGCTTTCTAGGATACTACACTGTGATATGTGTAATCATCTCACAGAGATAAAGGTTTCCTTACATTACATAGCTTGAAAACTGTCATGGACGAATCCACGAAAGGACTTTTTCGGTAGCACACTCTAGAGTACGGTGAAGAAGGAAATATCTTTAAATAAAAATTGGAAGGAAGATTTTTGTGAATCTGCTTCTCTCTATATTTATTCTTCTCATATAGATGAAGCTTTCTTTACATTATGCAGCTTGGAAACTCCCTCGTGGATGGATCCAAGAAGAGATATTACGGATCATATTCGGGCCTAAGGTCAAATAAGAAATATAGTCAGATAAAAACTGGAGAGAAGCTTTGTGAGAAACTCCTTGGTGATGTGTGCATTCCACTCATGGTGTTTTAATGTTCTTCTCATAAGGCACAGATTGAACACTGTTCCTGTAAAACCAATAGAGTGATATTCGGAGTGCATTGAAGAGTATGGAAAAAAGTGAAATTATCGTCCAATAAAAAACAGAAAGAAGCCCTTGAGGGAACTACTCTCTGACATGTTCATTCTTTTCACAGGATTAAAGCTTACTCTACATTTCCCAGTTTGAAAGTCGGCCTCTGAGGGTCCCACAAAGGGATAGTAAGTGGCAACCAGAGGCCTGTGTTGAGCAAGGAAATGTCTCCCATCGAATATTGGAGTGAAGCTTTCTGCACAAGTCTTTTGTAATGTTTGTCTTCATCTCAAAGAGTTAAATAATTCTTTGAAATGAGTAGTTTGAAATCACTGTTCCGGGGGAATCTGATAAAGGACATTTGGAAACACTCTGTAGAATATCCTGAAAAAGAAATAACCTCAGGGAGAAACCAGAAGGAAACTTTCTGTGAACCTGCTCTGTGTCACGTGAATTCTGCTCACACAGTTAAGCTTCTCTTTTCATTGATCAGTATCATAACACTGTTTTTATTTACTCTGAGAAGGGATATTCAGTAGCGCTTTGAGACTCATGGTGAGAAAGGAAACGTCTTTGGATAGAAACTGGAGAGAAGCTTTTGGAGGCCTGTTTTGTGACGTGTACATTCCACGCACAGAAATATACCCTTCTTCTCCTAGAGGATTCCGGAATTCCTTTGGGTGAAAAAGCTACGAAGAGACATTCGGGAGTATAGGGATGGCTATGGTGAAAAAGGATATATCCTCAGACCAAACTGGAAAGAAGACTTCTGTGAAAATGCTTCGTGTTAGATATATTTATTCATCTCGCATAGTTCAAGCCTTTCTTATATTAAGCAGTTTGGGGACTCCGTCATGCATGAATCCATGAAGGGACATTCGGGAGCACATTCAGGCCTACGGTGAAAGAGGAGATATCTTCAGATAGAAACTGGATAGAAGCGCTTGGAGAAACTATTGTGATCTATGCATTCCACTCAGGGAGTTATACCTCATTTCTCACAACGCAGTGTTTAAACACTGTTCCTGTGTAACCGAAAATGTGATATTTCGGAGCGCACTCGAGACTATGGCAAATAGTGAAATATACTGAAATAAAATCGAGAAAGAAACATTCCAAGAATCTGCTCTGTGATATGTGCATTCACTTCACACAATTTATGGTTACTCTATGTTTCCCAGTTTCAAAATTCTGTCTTTGAAGTATCTGTGAAGGGATATTTAGTGACGCCTGGAGGCTTGTGGTGAGCAAGGAAACATCTTCCGATGAAACTTGCAGAGTAACTTTCTGAGCAACTGCTTTGCGATGTGGATATTCGTCTCCTAGATTTAAACCATTCTTTGGATTGAGCAGATTGAAATCACTGTTTTTGTGGAAGCTGAGGAACGACATTTGGGAACGATCCTTAGAACATGGAGAAAGAAATTTCCTCAGGTAAAATCCAGAAGGAAGCATTCTGTGGAACTACTCTGTGTCATCTTAATTCCTCTCGCTTTGTTAAGCCTCTCCTTACGTTGAGTAGTTTTATAACGTTGTGTATGTTTAGCGTGTGATGGGACATTCTGGAGCACTTTGAGGCTTATGGTGAAAACGGAAATATGTTGAGACCGAAACTGGAGAGAAGCTTTCCGAGGAACTGCTTTGTGACGTGTGCATTCCACTCACAGAAATATACCTATCTTCTCCTAGAGGATTCTGGAATCCGTTTTGGAGAAAAAGCTACCAAGAAACATCGGGAGTATAGGGACGGATATGGGGAAAAAGGAAATATCTTCAGACAGAAGCGTAAAGAAGATTTCTGTGAAACTGCTTCGTGTTAGATATATCTATTCATCTCGCATAGTTCAAATCTTTCTTATATTATGCAGTTTGGAAACTCCTTCATGCACTAATCCACAAAGGGACTTTCGGGAACACATTGAGGCGTATGGTGAAAGAAGAGATATCGTCAGATAATAGCTGGATAAAAGCTTTGTGAGAAACTACTTGTGATGTATGCATTCCGCTCAGTTAGTTTTACCTCTCTTCTCACAAGACAATGTTTAAACACTGTTCCTGTGTAACCGAAAAAGTGATATTTGGAGCACAGAGGACTATGGCAAATAGTGAAATATACTGCAATAAAATCGAGAAAGAAGCGTTCCAAGAATTTGCTCTCTGATATGTGCATTCACTTCACAGAATTTATACTTACTCTATGTTGCCCAGTTTCAAAATTCTGTCTTTGAAGAATCTGTGCAGGGATATTTAGTGATGCCCGGAGACTTCTGGTGAGCAAGTAAACATCTTCCAATGAAACCTGCAGAGTAACTTTCTGAGCAACTGCTTTGCAATGTGTGTATTCGTCTCATAGACTTAAACCATTCTTGGGATTGAGCAGATGGAAATCACTGTTTTTGTGGAATCTGAGGAAGTACATTTGGGAACGATCCTTAGAACATGGAGAAAGAAATGTCCTCAGGTAAAATCCTGAAGGAAGCTTTCTGTGAAACGACTCTGTGTCGTCTGAATTCCTCTTGCTTCATTAAGCCTCTCCTTACGTTGAGTAGTTTTATAACCCTGTGTATGCTTAGCATGTGATGGGACATTTGGGAGCACTTTGAGGCTTATGGTGAAAAAGGAAATATGTTTAGACCAAAACTGGAGATAAGCTTTCTGAGGAACGGCTTTGTGACATGTGCATTCCACTCACAGAAATATACCTTTCTTCTCCTAAAGGATTTCAGAATCCCTTTTGGATAAAAAGCTAAGAAGAAAAATCGGGAGTATAGGGACGGCTATGGTGAAAAAGGAAATATCCTCAGACAAAACTGGAAAGAAGATTTCTGTGCAACTACTTCATGTTAGGCATATCTATTCATCTCGCATAGTTCAAACCTTTCTTATATTACCCAGTTTGGAAACTCCATCATGCACGAATCCGCGAATGACATTCGGGAGCACATTCAGACCTACGGTGAAACAGGAGATATCTTCAGATAAAAACTGGACAGAAGCTTTCTGAGAAACTACTTGTGAGGTATGCATTCCGCTCAGGGAGTTATACCTCTTTTCTCACAGGGCAGTGTTTAAACACTATTCCTGTGTAACCAAAAATATGATATTTCCGAGCACACTGAGGACTATGGCAAATAGTGAAATATGCTGAAATAAAATCGAGAAAGAAGCGTTCCAACAATCTGCTCTCTGATGTGTGCATTCATTTCACTGAATTTCTGCCTACTGTATGTTGCCCAGTTTTGAAATTCTGTCTTTGAAGAATCTGTGAAGGGATATTTAGTGATGCCCTGAGGCTTGTGTGAGCAAGGAAACATCTTCCGATGGAACTTGCAGAGTAACTTTCTGAGCAACTGCTTTGCGATGTGTGTATTCGTCTCATAGATTTAAACCGTTCTTTGGATTGAGCAGAATGAAATCACTGTTTTTGTGGAATCAGAGGAAGGACATTTGGGAATGATCCTTAGAACATGGAGAAAGAAATATCCTCAGGTAAAATCCAGAAGGAAGCTTTCTGTGAAACTACTCCGTGTCATCTTAATTCCTCTCGCTTAGTTAAGCCTCTGCTTATGTTGAGTAGTTTTATAACCCTGTGTATGTTTAGCGTATGATGGGACATTCGGGAGCATTTTGAGGCTTACGGTGAAAACGGAAATATGTTGAGACCGGAACTGGAGAGAAGATTTCCGAGGAACTGCTTTGTGACGTGTGCATTCCATTCACAGTGTTATACCTCTCTTCTCATACAGTGTCGGGGAAACCCTTTTGGAGGAACAGGCACCAATGATATTCGGGAGCATGTTGATGCCCATGATGAAAAGGGAAATAGTTTCAGACAAAACCTGGAAAGAAGCTTTCTAGGAAACTACTCTGTGATATGTGTAATCATCTCACATAGATAAAGGTTTCCTTACATTACGCAACTTATAAACTGTCATGGACGGATCCATGAAGGGACTTTTGGGAGCACACTCAGGTCTATGGTGAAAAGGAAATATGTTCAGATAAAAACTCTAAAGAAGCTTTCTGTGAATCTGGTTTTTTCCATGTTTATTCTTCTCAAATAGATGAAGCTATTCTTACATTACACAGCTTGGAAACTCCCTCGTGGATGGATCCACGAAGGGATATTTGGGATTACATTGGGCCTATGGTGAAATAGGAAATATAGTCCGAGAAAAACTGGAGAGAAGCCTTCTGAGAAACTGCTTGGTGATGTGTGCATTCCACTCGGGGAGTTTTAACGTTCTTCTCATAAGGCACAGTTTGAACACTGTTCATGTAAATCCAAATGAGTGATATTCGGAGCACATTGAAGACTATGGCAAAAAGTGCAATCTCGTCCAGTAAAAAACAGAAAAAAGCACTGAAAGAAACTGCTCTCTGACATGCCCATTCTTTTCACAGGGATAAAGCTTACTCTACATTTCCCAGTTTGAAAGTCGACCTCTGAGGGTTTTGCAAAGGAATAGTAAGCAGCATCCGGAGGCCTGTGTCGAGCAAGGAAATGTCTCCCATCGAAAATTGGAGAGAAGCTTTCTGCGCAAATCTTTTGTGATGTTTGTGTTCATCTCGAAGAGTTAA
Organism: Piliocolobus tephrosceles; assembly: GCF_002776525.5. NCBI lineage: Eukaryota > Metazoa > Chordata > Mammalia > Primates > Cercopithecidae > Piliocolobus > Piliocolobus tephrosceles. The sequence continues at coordinate 27,341,704 of NC_045451.1, read as the reverse complement.
ATCATTGTTTGGATTGAGCAGTTTGAAATCACTGTTTCTGTGGAATCTGAGAAAGGACATTTGGAGAAGCTCTTTAGAATACCGTGAAAAAGACATAACCTGAGAGAGACACCAGAAGGAAGCTTTCTGTGAACCTGCCCTGTGTCACGTGAATTCCGCTCACAATGTTAAGCTTCTCTTTTCACTGAGCAGTATCATAACACTGTTTTTGTTTAGACTGCGAAGGGATATTCAGGAGTGATTTGAGAGATATTGTGAGAAAGGAAACCTCTTCAGATAGAAACTGGAGAGAAGCTTTGTGAGGAGCTTCTTTGTGACTTTTGCATTCCACTCACAGAAATATACCTTACTTCTCCTAGAGGATTCCGGAATCCTTTTAGGTGAAAAAACTACCAAGAGACATTCGGAATTATAGGGATGGCTATGGTGAAAAAGGAAATATCCTCAGACAAAACTGGAAAGAATATTTATGTGAAACATCTTCATGTTAGGTATATCTATTCATCTCGCATAATTCAAACGTTTCTTATAGTACGCAGTTTGGAAACTGTCATGCAGGAATCTGCGAAGGGACATTTGGGAGCACATTCAGGCCTACGGTGAAAGAGGAGATATTTTCAGATGAAAACTGGATAGAAGCTTTCTGAGAAACTACTTGTGATGTGTCCATTCCGCTCAGGGAGTTATACCTCTTTTCTCACAAGGCAGTGTTTAAACACTATTCTTGTGTATCTGAAAAACTGATATTTTGGAACACACTGAGGACTATGGCAATTAGTGAAATATACTACAATAAAGTCGAGAAAGAATCGTTCCAAGAATCTGCTCTCTGATAGGTGCATTCACTTCACAGAATTTATGCTTACCCTATGCTGCCTAGTTTCGAAATTCTGTCTTTGAAGAATCTGTGAAGGGATATTTAGTGACGCCCGGAGGCTTGTGGTGAGCAAGGAAACTCCTCCCATGAAACCTGCAGAGTAATTTTCTGAGCAACTGCTTTGCGATGTGTGTATTTGTCTCATAGATTTAAACCGTTCTTTGGATTGAGCAGTTTGAAATCACTGTTTTTGTGGAATCTGAATAAGGACATTTGGGAACGATCCTTAGAACATGGAGAAAGAAATATCCTCAGGTGAAATCCAGAAGGAAGGTTTCTGTGAAACTACTCTGTGTCATCTTAATTCCTCTTGCTTAGTTAAGCCACAACTTACGTTGAGTAGTTTTATAACCCTGTGTGTGTTTAGTGTGTGACGGGACATTCAGGAGCACTTTGAGGCTTACAGTGAAAAAGGAAATATGTTCCGCCTGAAACTGGAGAGAAGCATATCGAGGAACTGCTTTGTGACATGTGCATTCCAGTTACATTGTTATACCTCTCTTCTCATACAGCATTGGGGAAATCCTTTTGGAGAAACAGGTACCAAGTGATATTCGGGAGCATGTTGATGCTGATGATGAAAAGGGAAATAGCCTGAGACAAAACCTGGAAAGAAGCTTTCTAGGAAACTACTCTGTGATATGTGTAATCATCTCACAATGATAAAGGTTTCCTTACATTACACAGCTTGAAAACTGTCATGGATGGATCCACGAAGGGACTTTTGGGAGCGTACTCAGGACTATGGTGAAAAAGTAAATATCTTCAGATACAAACTGGAAAGAATCTTTATGTGAATCTGCTTTTTTCTATGATTACTCTTGTCACATATATGAAGCGTTCGTTTCATTTTGCAGCTTGGAAACTCCCTCGTGGTTGGATATACGAAGGGATATTAGGAATCACATTTGATCCCACATTTTTATCCTCAGGTAAAATCCAGAAGGAAGCTTTCTGTGAAGCTACCTTGTGTCGTCTTAATTTCTCTCGCTTAGTTAAGCCTCTCCTTACTTATTTGTTTTTCTAAGACCACCAGAGTGAGCACAAAAGAACCAGGGAGTAGGCAAGGCTAGGAGCAAAACTGCAAATTTATTTTTGGTCACCTAGCTTCAGGGAAGAAGGTGGGTAGGGAGAGTTCTGTCGGCCTCCAGTAATGGAGGCCAGGAGAGTCGTCCCGTGGAGCTCTCGGACGGAGTTCCTAATGCAGTCCCGATGGGAGTGGGGGACAGGGAAGTCCACCCGAGATGCTCACCAGGAACGACTTTTCTAGGAGTGGGAGGGCAATAGGTGGGGCACGGGCGTGTTGGGGGCGTTCCGTAGGTGCGACCAGGTAAATCATGGTCTCTTCAGATTGATGTCACCTGGCGCATGCCCGGTTTATCTGCACCTTCCTGGGCGCTGGCTGCATTTTCACGCTCGTGGGAAAAGTTGGTGATGAAGGACCCGGAAGTGCGCCATCTTGCCTCTGTTTATCCAAACACTCCAACTATTTATTGATAATAGTGATACGGGGTGCCATGGTTTTTCTGCCTCCTTCCTGCTGTTAAGGGACGTCATTAAGGTCGGGGCCTATGGTTGGTATTTGGACATACGGATGAAGAATAAAATAAGGCACAGTATTAGTATAGGAATGAGGAATGGAAGCATTTGTTGGAATATGGGCAAAACCCAGAAGGAAGGTCCTGGCAAGGTTGGGGTATTAAGGTTCTGTATTTCAGTTTTTTATTTTATTGAGAGTTTGAATGTTAGTGTCTACTAGGCCTGACTTGCTTAAATAATAGCAGCACTCTTCTCCAAGGAAGAGACAAGGGCCTCCTTTTTCCGCTGTAAGCAAGTCTAGGGCTCACCTGTTTTGTGAAGGTATTTGGGCTATTGAGGTAGTTCGGCGCTGCAGGGAGGCCAGGCTTTCAGCTGATTCCAATAACCAGAGAGAGGAAAACAGCCCGTTTTTGTAAGCGATTGGCAGAAGGGTGTAGCTGCAGTGTCAGTTCGACTAGTTCAGCCTTGCTATACAGGGTGAGGCTGGGCACTAAGGATACTGGGACACAGAGAGATTGAGATTGAGTTGTGACAGTTTGGATAAAGGTTTTAGAAAGGGACCCCTTGCACCAGAAATAGCCTCCAATGGGGGCTGTTTGGCCTCCATTGGGCACCTGAGTATGATTAACCCAGGATGAATTTGGGGTTGAATAACAAAAAGTAAGGATTGGTCTCTTTGGATTTTGGTATTCTGGCGTCTGGAGTGTGAGTAAATTGTGGGATGCTTGACCACTTTTGTGAAGGCCATGAGAAGGGGGCTGCCACTTGGGGGGGGGGCTTCTAAAGCCTCACAGAGGAAGCAATGGGAGAGATTGGTTATATTCACAGTGTAGGTTAAGTTTAGCCCTTGGTGGATAAGTGTGAGCCATGAGAAGGGTCTCTATTGCCCGGAGAGAAGTTTGACAGCCTTAAGGAAGACAACTGGCAGAACTATGTACTACTGAGTGTGTTCGGCTGTCTTGTGACCAAGTTTCAGTGATGAAAAAAAAAAATTGCCATATAGTAGGCGGACTAGCAAAGGTCTGAGTGTATGAGTGAGACAGCAATGTAAGTATAAAATGAGACTTCATTTTCAGTGTAGTCGCAGAGTGTCCCTTGCCACTGAAGATGTTTGATGAAGGTAGGAGACAGGAGAACCAATGCTCTGGACTATTGTCTGGAGGTAGATATGGGTCTGGGGTTATGTATTGAAAGTCTGATAGGTTTATGTAGAGGATGGTGAGAAAGCAAGCTAAGCGCCAGGGGTCAGGGACCATGAGATGGTCAAGGAAGTTTTGTAAGTTTGAGGCGATTTGGGGAAAGTTGAACTGAAGTCCACTGATTGTTCTCGGTGGGGGCCCTTTTTAGCTGGGAAATATGAATCCAATGCGTGTGTCCTAGGAGTTTTGCTGCTGTATGTGTAGACAGGAGGACAGTGTATGGGCCTTTCCACCTGGGCTGTAAGTCTTTGGCTTGGATATCTTTGGTCTCCGGGACTCAGGGAGAGATCTGGGTTGTAGGCATCTGTGTGGAGGAGGGTGTGCTAACTCAGTGTGTTGTCTTAGGAGTTGTCTGAGAAGAGTGAGATATGGGAGGTAGTTCGCCAAAGGGGCTGGCAGGGAAGGTATTTGCTGGAGGGGTAGGGGCCGTCCGTAGATTAATTCGAATGGACTGACGCCTGTTGGGCTTCAAGGTGCTGCCCGCAGCTGGGTCAGGGCTAAGGGAAGGAGAGTTACCCACGACTGCCGGGTTTCGATTGAGAGTTTTGTGAGCTGTTGTTTGATGAGTCCATTAGCCTTTTCTACCTTACCAGAAGACTGAGGCTTATAAGGGATGTGGAGTTTCCAGGTGATGTGTAGGAGGGCTGCCACCTGTTGGACTACCTTAGAGATGAATGCTGGACCATTGTCGGATTGAAGAGTGACCAGGAGACCACACCTAGGGGTAATATGTTCAGTGAGTATAGAGGCAACAATGTTAGCGGTTTCTCCTGTGGTAGGATAGGCCTCTATGCACCCTGAAAAGGTGTCCACAAGGGTTAAGAGGTATTTGAATTTTTCATGTCTTGGCATATGTGTGAAATCAATTTGCCAATCTTTACCTGGTTGGTGTCCTCTGAGTTGATGGCTGGGATGGGGATTACGCAATGCACCTTGAGGATTTGCCTTTAGGCAGGTAGAGCACTGCTGGTTGATTGTAAGTAAGTGTTTTTGTAGTGTTGGACAGTGGAGGAGGGGATTTAGAAAATTGTATAAGGCTTTGGGTCCTATATGTAAAGAATTATGTATGTCTGTTGGAACGGTATGGAGTTGTGTTTCACGAATGACTAATTTGTTATTAATATATATCCAGTCACCTGTAGTTATTTTGGCTGTTGGATTTTGTAATAGCTTAGCCTTTTCTTCCTGAGTGTAATTAGGGGCATACTGAGGGGAGAGAAAACAGACAGAAGGAGGCTTAGGGGTGGAAAATCTGGCGGCTGACTTGGCAGTGACGTCAGCGAAATTGTTGCCAGCAGCTACCAGGTTAGATGAAGTTTGGTGCCCTTTACAATGTATAATGGCTACCTTGGAAGGTGCCGACAGTGCATCTAGTAGTTTGAGCATTTGGTTTTTGTTAATATTAGGGGTGCCGCCGGTGATTAAAAACCCTCTCTGTTTCCAGATGACCGAATGGTTGTGTGCGATTAGAAAAGCATATTTAGAATCTGTGTATATGTTTACTGTTTTTCCTTTTGATACTAGGAGTGCCTTGGTTAGTGCAGTGATTTCTGCCTGCTGTAATGTGGTCCCTTGTGGTAGGGGTTTTGCCTCTAAAACTGTGGAGGAGGTAACTACTGCATATCCTGCCTGTCTGTTTCCTTGATGGTTGATAAAGGAGCTACCATCCACAAATAGGGTTAGTTGTGCATTCTGAAGGGGCTGGTCCTGCAAATGTAGGTGGTGGGGGATTTGAGCCTCCAGGACCTCAGGACAAGAATGTTTGGTATGGGGTGGTTTAAGAGGGTCTGGCTGTAAAGTGGCTGGATTTAGAGAGGAGCAGACTTCTAAAGTAACAGTGGGGTCTTCTATGAATAAGAGATGGAATAGTTGGAGCCGGGATGGGGTTAAGTGGCTAATCATTTATGAGAGATGAGATCCTGAAGACAGTGTGTGGAGAGGACTGTTAGGTTACTGCCTCTAATGAGCTTTTTTCTTCCTGGGCCAGGCAGGCTGCCACCGCTAACACATGCAGACAGGGTTGCCAGCCTTGTACAGTTGGGTCTAGTTGTTTGGATAGACAGGCCACAGGGTTGTGGGTGCTGCCGACAGGCTGGGCTAAGAGACCAACTGCCACTTTCTGCCTTTCATCTGTAAAGAGTTGGAAGGGACGCTGGAAATCAGGCAGTGAGAGAGTGGGTTGTGTGAGAAGGCAATCTTTTAAGCGGGTGAAATGAGTCGAGATTAACTTGGGGTTGGACAAAGGCCCATGTGGGGTTTCTTTAACTGTGGCATATAAAGGTTTGGCTAATATTCCAAAATTGGGGATCCAATGTCTGAAGAATCCTATTAGACCTAGGAAGGATTGAATTTCTTTTGCATTTTGAGGGGGAAGAAGGTTACGTATTAGGGCCATGCGGTCGGTAGTTAGTGACTGGGTTGTTGGGATGATTTCAATTCCTAAGTATGTGACGGTTTGGCAAGAAATTTGGGCCTTGTGTTCAGATTCTCTATAATCTAATGAGCCTAAATTGTTGAGGAGAGTTGCAGTGTCTAGAAGAGAGTCTAATTTGTAAGGCTGCAGATGAGGAGATGATCTACATACTGCAGAATTTTGCTATTAGTGAGAGGGCAGGAGGCAAGGTCTTTTGCTAAGGCCTGACCAAAGAATTGGGGGCTGTCCCGGAACCCTTGTGGGAGGACTGTCCATGTCAGTTGAGTGGAGATATGTGTGTCTGGGTCCTCCCATGTAAAAGCAAAAAGGAACTGGCAGTCTGTGTGTAGGGGTATGGTAAAGAAAGCACCCTTAAGGTCTAGCACAGTAAAATAAGTAGAATTGGTGGGGATATGGGACAGAAGGGTGTAAGGGTTGGGAACTACAGGGTACATTGGACGGATAGCCTCATTGACTAGCTGAAGATCCTGTACTAACCTACACGTTCCGTCTGCATTCTTATCTGGAATTATTGGAGTGTTACAGGGGGAATGTGTGCGGACAAGAATATGTTGGCTAAGTAGTCGTGCGATAATTGGCTTTAAACCTTGTATATGTGTCGGAGAGAGAGAGAATTGGGGGCGGTTTGGGAAACAGGTGGGGTCTTTGAGCTTGACAAGAACTGGTGGCTGGTGGGCAGCTATGACCACAGTGGAAGTATCCCACATTTGAGGTTGTACAGAAATAGGAAAGATGGGGGTTGGGCGGGACATAGGAGGAGCGTGTGTGCCTGCACAAAGCATGAGCAACAGGTTGTGAGTGGGTTGAAGGGGAGTGGATGGGTTGGTGGGAAGGTATATGGAGGCCTTTAAGGTGCTCAGGATGTCTCGGCCTTATAAGGGGGTAGGGCATGGGGGTATAATGAGGAACGAGTGCGCAAAGTAGTTGTTGGCCAGGCAGCAATTAAGGAGTGAAGTTTTTCGTGGAGTGGATGGCTTTCTGTCTACACCTACTACAGAGATATTGGATGGAAGGCTAGGTCCAGAGAAGGACGACAAAACAGAATAGGTAGCCCCACCATCTATTAAAAAATTAATTGTCTTACCCGCTACCAGGAGAGTTACCCATGGCTCGGCGAGGGTGATGGGGGTCCCCGAGTCTCAGCACCTTCAGTTGTCATTGTCCAGATGTAGGAGCTGGAAGGAGCTCCCAGGATCTTGGGAAAGGGGGTCACGTGAAGACGCGGCACCTGTTCTCAGGGTGGGGCAATCAGACTTCCAGTGTCTTCCCTGTTGGCAAGCAGGGCAGGGGGTTGCTGGTGGACGAGGGTTAGGACATTCACTGTCCCAGTGTCCTGCTGCCTTGCACTTATAGCAAGGCTGCATTGGGGCTCTGGGACCTCACGGACACCTGTTGGCATAGTGTCCTGCCTTCCCGCACTTATAGCAGGCTCCTTTTGTAGCCTTGGAGTCTGCAGGGTGTGTGCTCTCTGGCCTGGGGTTACGACTGGGTTGTAAAGCTACTGCTAGGAGCTGTAACTTCTGTTTGAGGCGAGCCTGCCGTCTCCTCTCTGGAGTTATAGACCTTAAAGGCGAATTTAACTAGGTCTTGTATTGGTGCCTGAGGACCATCCTCTACTTTTTGAAGTTTTTTACGAATGTCAGGAGCTGATTGAGAAATGAAATAAGACGCCAAAATGGTGGCCCCTATGGGGGAGGCCGGATCTAACTGGGTATATTGGGTTAGAACCTCAGTCAGCATATTTAAGAATGCAGCTGGGTTTTCTTCTGGATTTTGATCAATTTCTTTTAATTTGTTAAAATTTACAGTTTTGTTTGAGGCTGCTTGCATACCAACCAACAAACCCTGGACCATTATGTCTCGCCTACGGTGCCCAGGCTGGCCTGCTTGGTAGTTCCACTCTGGGTCTGCCGAGGGGACTGCTTGCTCCCCTAGTGGGATGGCGGCTTCAGTTAAATGTAGTTGGTTGGTGTGCTGCCTGGCGGCCGCTAGTATGCACTCTTGTTCCTCAGGGTTTAGGGTGGAGGTTAGGATAACCTGGAGGTCATGCCAAGTTAAGTTATAGGCCTGACAAAGGTATTTAAATTCCTTTATGTATATGGTAGGATTAGCTGAGAAATCACCTAAATGCTTCTCAATTTTGGAAAGATCGGCCAGTGAAAAAGGGACATGTACTTTGACTAACCCCTGCACCCCAGCTACCTCTCGCAAAGGTGCTAACACTGTAGGAGGGTGTGGGGCAGGAGAGAGCACATCAGCAGGGCACTTAGAGCGGGTGTAGGCAGAGACAGGAGACTCAAGACAGCCAGTTGGCCACCCCGAAGGAGGAACGGGACCGAGTGGATTACTAGTAGATAAGGAAGAGGGAGGAGGAGTCTGAACGGAGGGAGGAGGAGAAGTGTAGGGCGCAAGTGAAGGAAACCCTATGTCCTCTGGCTGAACAGAAAGGAATGAAGACTCCTCTTTTTTGGGTTGCTGTGAGCCGGCGTCCTTGGCTAGCATAACTTGGGCCACAGAGCACCGGCTCCACAGTTCGGGACGAGACTGTAAGGCCCAAAAGCTTTGTATGTAAGTAATTTCGGACCACTTGCCTAGCCACTGGCAGAAATTGCTGAGGTCCGTCAGAACATTGCAGTCTAGGGTGCCCTCTGGTGGCCACTGAGACTGATTGTCTAGTTTTTGTCGGGGCCACGCCACAGTGGAAAGAACAATTAACTGCTTCCTCCTAAGGTCTTGTTCGAGCTGTAAGGTTTTTAAATTGGCTAGGAGGCACCTTAAGGGGGTGCTCTTTGTAAATTTGGACTGGGGGTTTCCCAATTTTTTCCTCTTTACTTACACAATGGACACAATGGAAGTGGAAGTGGATCTCTGCCTGGCTTCAAAGCGTCCTTTGGAACCAATAGAGACAGACTGGAGGCTCTTGGAGCCAAGGTGGAGATTACCTTCAGGACGTCTCCGTCCTGCAGGGATCTCCTGAGCCACTTGGTGGCTCAAAAGGGGGGTCGGAGCTGTGCAGGATTCTTGGCCGAGAGAGGTAAAGAGGAGGCAAGGACACTTACCCCAGAGAGGCCGTGAGAGTGAGGGAAGTGGGTCTCAGTTCCTGGTCTGTCCACGGCGTTTAAGGAGGAGCAGGATGCTCCACGGACCATGGGGACCCTGAGGAGGGGCCCGGGTTGGGCAGCAACTGATTTGTTTTTCTAAGACCACCAGAATGAGCACAAAAGAACCAGCGAGTAGGCAAGGGTAGGAGGAAAACTGCAAATTTATTTATGGTCATCTAGCTTCACGGAAGAAGGTGGGTAGGCAGAGGTCTGTCAGCCTCTGGCAAAGGAGGCCAAGAGAGTCACCCCGTGGAGCTCTCGGATGGAGATCCTAATGCAGTCCCGACAGGAGTGGGGGACTGGGAAGTATGCGCGAGACGCTCACTGGGAGCGGCATTTCTAGGATTGGGAGGGCAATAGGCAGGCCATGGGCGTGTCGAGGGCGTTCTGTAGGTGCGACCAGGTAAATCTTGGTCTGTTCGAATTGACGACACCTGACGCATGCCTGGTTGGTCTGCACCTTCCCGGGTGCTGGCTGCATTTTTGCCCACGCGGGAAAAGTTGGTGATGAAGAATCCGGAAGTGCGCCATCTTGCCTCCGGTTATCCAAACACTTACGTTGAGTAGTTTTATAACCCTGTCTATGTATAGCGTGTTATGGGACTTTCGGGAGCACTTTGAGGCTTATGGTGAAAAAGGAAATAGGTTCAGACAAAAACTGCAGAGAAGCTTTCCGAGGAACTGCTTTGTTATGTGTGCATTCCACTCACAGTGTTATACCTCTCTTCTCATACAACGTCGAGGAAACCCTTTTGGAGAAACAGGTACCAAGTGATATTAGGGAGCATGTTGATGCCGATGATGAAAAGGGAGATAGCTTGTGACAAAACCTGGAAAGAAGCTTTCTAGGAAACTACTCTGTGATATGTGTAATCATCTCACAGAGAAAAAGGTTTCCTTACATTACACAGCTTGAAAACTGTTATGGACGGATCCACGAAGGGACTTTGGGGGGCACACTCAGGACTATGGTGAAAAAGAAAATATCTTCAGATAAAAACTGGAAAGAAGCTTTCTGTAAATCTGCTTTTGTTTATGTTTATTCTTCTCAAATAGATGAAGCTTTCTTTACATTTCGCAGCTGGAAACTCTGTCGTGGATGGATCCACGAAGGGATATTTGGGATCACATTAGGGCCTACGGTTAAATAGGAAATATAGTCAGATAAAAACTGGAGAGAAGCTTTCTGAGAAACTGCTTGGTGATGTGTGCATTACACTCATGGAGTTTTAATGTTCTTCTCATAAGGAACAGTTTGAACACTGTTTCTGTAAAACCAAAAGAGTGATATTCGGAGCACATTGAAGTCTATGGCAAAAATTGAAATGTCGTCCAACAAAAATCAGAAAGAAGCACTTGAAGAAGCTGTTCTCTGATATGTCCATTCTTTTCACAGGGTTAAAGCTTACTCTATATTTCCCAGCTTGAAAGTCGGTCTTTGAGGGTTCTGCGAAGGGATACTAAGTGGCAACCTGAGGCCTGTGTGAGGCAAGGAAATGTATTCCATGGAAAATCTGAGAGAAGCATTCTGTGCAACTCTTTCGTGATGTTTGTATTCATCTCATAGAGCTAAATCATTCTTTGGATTGAACAGTTTGAAATCACTGTTTCTGTGGAATCTGAGAAAGTACATTTGGAAACACTCTAAAGAATATCCTGAAAAACAAATAACCTCAGAGAGATACCAGAAGGAAGCTTTCTGTGAAACTGTTCTTTGTCACCTGAATTCCGCTCACACAGTTAAGCTTCTCTTCTCATTCAGCTGTATCATAACACTGTTTTTGTTTAGTCTGTGAAGGGATATTCTGGAGGGCTTTGAGGCTTATGGTGAGAAAGGAATCGTCTTCAGATAGAAACTGGAGAGAAGCTTTCTGAGGAGCTGCTTTGTGATGTGTGCATTCCATTCACAGAAATGTAGCTATCTTCTCCTAGAAGATTCTGGAATCCCTTTTGGAGAAAAAGCTACGAGGAGACATTCGGGAGTATAGCGATGACTATGGTGAAAAAGGCAATTTCCTCAGACAAAAACTGGAAAGAAGATTTCTGTGAAACTGCTTTGTGTTAGATATATTTTTTCGTCTTGCATAGTGAAACCTTTAATTATATTATGCAGTTTGGAAACTCCGTCATGAACAGATCTGCGAAAGGACATTCGGGAGCACATTCAGGCCTGTGGTGAAAGAGGAGATATCTTCAGATAAAAACTGTATAGAAGCTTTCTGAGAATCTACTTTGTCATGTATGCATTCCACTCAGGGAGATATACCTCCTTTCTCACAAGGCAGTGTTTGAACACTGTTCCTGTGAAACTGAAAAAGTGGTATTTCGGAACGCTTTGAAGACTATGGCTAATAGTGAAATATACTGAAATAAAATCGAGGAAGAAGAGTTCCAAGAATCTGCTCTCTGATATGTGCATTCACTTCACAGAGTTAATGCTTTCTCTATGTTGTCCAGTTTCGAAACTCTGTCATTGAAGAATCTGTGAAAGGATATTTAGTGACGCCCGGAGGCTTGTTTTGAGTGAGGAAACGTCTTCCGATGAAACCTGCAGAGAAACGTTCTGAGCAACTGTTTTGCGATGTGAGTATTCGCCTCATAGAGTTAAACCATTCTTTGGATTGAGCAGCTTGAAATCACTGTTTTTGTGGAATCTGAGGAAGGACATATGAGAACAATCGTTAGAATATGGGGAAAGAAATATCCTCAGGTAAAATCCAGAAGGATGCTTTCTGTGAAACTGCTGTGTCATCTTAATTCCTCTTACCTCCTTTCGTCCAAACAGTCCAATCTTTCATTGGCAGTAATGATAAAGGGGCGCCGTGATCTTTCTGGCTACTTCCTGCTGTTCAGAGGCATCATTAAGGTCGAGTTCTATGGTTGGTGTTTGGACGTACGGATGAAGAAGCATTTGGTTGAAGGTGACCCGAGTGATTTGTTGTATTCTGGCATGGAGAAATTTGATCAAATTGGGGGCAAAACATAAAATAAAACACAGTATTAGTATAGGAATGAGGAGTGGAAACATTTGTTGGAATATAGACAAAACCCAATAGGATGGTCCTGGCAAGTCTGGGCACTATGGAATAGTTAAGATAATTTAGTACGTTTGAGGCGAGTGGGGGAAAGTTGAACTGATTTCCACTGATTACTTTCGGTGGGGGCCCTTTCTAGCTGGGAATGAGGAACGAGTGCACAAAGTAGTTGTTGACCAGGCAGGAATTAAGGTGTGGATTGGATGGAAGGCTAGGTCCAGAGAAGGACGGCAAAATAGAATAGACAGCCCCACTGTCGATTAAAAAATTAATTGTCTTTCCCGCTGCCAGGAGATTACCCACAGCTCGGCAAGGGTGATCGGGCTTCCCGAGCCTCGACACCTTCAGTTATCGTTGTCCAGATGTAGGAGCTGGAAGGAGCTCCCAGGATCCTGGGAAAGTGAGTCACGTCGAGACGCGGCACCTCTTCCCAGGGTGGGGCAATCAGACTTCCAGTGTCCTTTTTGTTGGCAAATAGGGCAGGGGTTGCTGGTGGACGAGGGTTAGGGCATTCACTGGCCCAATGTCCTGACGCCTTGCACTTATAGCAAGGCTGCGTTGGGGCTCGAGGACCCCGTGGACACCTGTTGGCATAGTTTCCTGCCTTGTCGCACCTATAGCAGGCTCCTTTTGTTACCTTGGAGTCTGCAGGATGTGTACTCTCTGATCTGGGATTATGACTGGGCTGTAAAGCCGCTGCTAGGAACTGTAACTTCTGTTTGAGGCAAGCGTGTCCCTGTGCTTCAGCTGTCTCCTCTCTAGAGTGATAGACCTTAAAGGCTAATTTAACCAGGTCTTGTATTGGTGCCTGAGGACCATCCTCTACCTTTTGAAGTTTTTTTAGAAATATCAGGAGCTGATTGAAAAATGAAGGAGGAGTGTAGGGCGGGGATGAGGGTACGGAGACAGAAGGAAACCCTAGGTTCCTTTCTGGCTGAACAGAAAGGAATAAAGACTCCTCTTTTTTGGGTTCCTGTGAGCCGGTGTCCTCGGCCAGTATAACCTGAACCAAAGAACACCGGCTACACAAGTCGGGATGAGAGCCTAAGGCCCAAAAGCCTTATATGTAATTAATTTCGGACCACTTGCCTAGCCGCTGGCAGAAATTGCTGAGGTCAATCAGAACATTATGGTCTAAAGTGCCCTCTGGTGGCCACTGAGACAGATTCTCTAGTTTGTATTGGGGCCACGCCACAGTGAAAAGGAAAATTAACTGCTGTAAGGTTTTTCAATTGGCTAGGAGGCACCCTAAGGGGATGCTTTTTGGAAATTTGGACTGGAGGTTTCCCATTTGTTTCCTCTTTACTTACACAATGGAGATCTCTGCCTGGCTTCAAAGCGTCCTTTGAAATCAACAGAGACAGACTGGAGTCTCTTGGAGCCAAGGTGTAGATTACCTTCAAGTGACGGACGTCTCCATCCTGAACGGGTCTCACGAGCCACTTGGTGGCTCAAAAGTAAGCCTCGGACCTGCGCAGGATTTTTAGCTGAGGGAGTTAAAGAGGAGACAAGGGCACTTACCGCCGAGAGGCCATGAGAGTAAGGGAAGCGGGTCTCAGGTCCTGGTCCGTCTGCAGCGTGGGAGCAGAAGGAGGTTCCTCAACCCTTAGAGGCCAGAGGAGGGGTCTCTTACCAGGTTTCAGCACCAACAGATTTGTTTTTCTATGAATCACCAGAGTGAGCACAAAAGAACCAGCGAGTAGGCAAGGCTAAAAGCAAAACTGCAAATTTATTCTTTGGTCATCTAGCTCCAGGAAAAAAGGAGTGTAAGGTGAGGTCTTTTGGCCTCCGGCAAAGGAGGCCAAGAGAGTCACCCAGGCGTAGTTCCCAATGTAGTCCCGACAAGAGTACGGGCTGAGGAAGGCCATGTGGTGCGCCTGCTGGGAGTGGCTTTTCTAAGAGTGGAAGGGCAATAGGTGGGGCACGGGCATGTCAAAGGGGGGAAGGCTCTGCAGGTGTCACCAGGTAAATCTTCGTCTCTTTGGATTGACATCACCTGGCGCATGCGTGGTTGGTCTGCACCTTCCTGGGCTCCAGCTGCATTTTCACACACACGGGAAGAGTTGGTGATAAAGAACCGGAAATGCGCCATCTTGCCTCCGTTCCTCCAAACATTACAGAGTGGTATGTGTAATCATCTCACATAGATAAAGCTTTCTTTACATTATGCAACCTGGAAACAGTCATGGGCAAATCCACGAAGGGACCTTCGGGAGCACATTCAAGACGAGGGTGAAAATGGGGATATCTTCAGATAAAAACTGGTAAGAACCTTTCTGTGAATCTGCTTTTTGCTATGTTTATTCATCTCACATAGATGGAGCTTTCTTTACATTACACAGCTTGGAAAATCCACCTGGATGGATCTGCGTAGGGATATTTGGAATCACATTCAGGCCTATGGTGAAATAGCAAATATAGTCAGATAAAAACCGGAGAGAAGCTTTCTGAGAAACTGCTTGGTGATGTGTGCATTCCACTCAGGGTGTCATAACTTTCTTCTCATAAGGCACAGTTTGAAAACTGTTCCTGTAAAACCAAAAGAGTGATATTCAAGTGGTTCTTCTGATGAAACATGCAGAGAAACGTTCTGAGCAAGTGCTTTGCTATGTGTGTATTAGTCTCCTAGAGTTAAACCATTCTTTAGATTGAGCACCTTGAAATCACTGTTTGTGTGGAATCTGAGGAAGGACATTTGGGAACAATCCTTAGAACATGGAGAAAGAAATATCCTGAGGTAAAATCCAGAAGGAAGCTTTCTGTGAAACTGCTCTGTGTCATCTTAGTTCCTCTCACGCAGATAAGCCTCTCCTTTCATTGAGCAGTTTTCTAGCCCTGTGTATGTTTAGCATGTGATAGGATATTCTGGAGCACTTTGAGGCTTATGGTGAAAAAGGAAATATGATCAGACCTTAACTGGAGAGAAGCTTTCCGAGGAACTGCTTTGTGATGTGTGCATTCTAGTCACAGTGTTATACCTCTCTTCTCATACAGCGTCGGGGAAACCCTTTTGGAGAAACTGGTACCAAGTGATATTCAGGAGCATGTTGATGCCGATGGTGAAAACGTCAATAGCCTCAGACAAAAACTGGAAAGAAGATTTTTAGGAAACTACTCTGTGATATGGGTAATCAGCTCACATAGATCTAGCTTTCTTTACATTGCGCAGCTTGGAAAATGTCATGGAGGGATCGAAGAAGAGACCTTCGGGAACACATTCTCGACTATGGTGAAAAAGGTAATATCTTCAGATAAAAACTGGAAAGAAGATTTCTGTGAATATGCTTTTTGATATGGTTATTCATCTCACATAGATGAAGCTTTCTTTACATTATGCAGCTTGGAAACTCCCTCGTGGATGGATCCACGAAGGGATATTTGGGATCACATTCTGGCCTATAGAAAGCCTTCTGTGAAACTGTTCTGTGCTGTCTTCATTCATCTCGCTCAGTTAAGCCTCTCATATCTTTGAGCAGTTTTCTAACCCTGTGTATCTTTAGCGTGTGAAGCAATATTCGGGAGCACTTTCAGACTTACAGTGAAAAAGGAAATATGTTCAGACCAAAACTGGAGAGAAGCTTTCCGAGGAACTGCTCTCTGAGGTGTGCATTCCAATCACAGTGTTATACCTCTGTTCTCAAACAGCTTCGGGGAAACATTTTGAAGAAACAGGTGCCAAGTGATATTCAAGAGCACGTTGATGCCATTGGTTAAAAGGGAAATAGTCTCAGACAAAAACAAGAAAGATTCTTTCTAGGAAACTACTCTGTTATATGTGTAGTCATCTCACATAGATAAAGCTTTCTTTACATTACACAGCTTGGAAACTGTCATGGACAGATCCATGAAGGGACCTTTGGAAGCACTTTCTGGACTATGGTGAAAAAGGAAATATCTTCAGATAAAAACTGGAAAGAAGTTTTCTGTGAATCTGCTTTATGCTAAGTTTATTCATCTCACATAGATGAAGCTTTCTTTACATTACACAGCTTGGAAACACCCTCGTGGATGGATCTGCGAAGGGATATTTGGGATCACATTCGAGCCTATGGTGAAAAACTGGAGAGAAGCATTCTGAGAAACTGCTTAGTGATGTGTGCATTCCACTCAGGGAGTCATAACTTTCTTCTCATAAGGCACAGTTAGAACAGTGTTCCTGTAAAACCAAAAGAGTGATATTCAAAGCACATTGAAGACTATGGCAAAAAGTGAAATGTCGTCCAATAAAAAACAGAAAGAACCACTTGCATAAACTGCTCTCTGACATGTCCATTCTTTTCACAGGTTACAGCTTACTCTACATTTCCCAGTTTGAAAGTCGGTCTTTGAGGGTACTGTGAACGGATAGTAAGTGGCGATCAGAGGCCTGTGTGAGGAAAGGAAATGTCTTCCATCGAAAATCGGAGAGAAGCTTTCTGCGCAACCCTTTTGTGATGTTTGTATTCATCTCAGAGTTAAATCATTGTTTGGAATGAGCAGTTTGAAATCACTCTTTCTGTGGAATCTGAGAAAGGACATTTGGAAACGCTCTTTAGAACACACTGAAAAAGAAATAACCTCAGAGAGAAACCAGAAGGAAGCTTTCTGTGAAACTGCACTGTGCCATGTGAATTCCGCGCACACAGTTAAGCTTCTCTTTCCATTGAGCTGTATCATAACACTCTTTTTGTTTAGTCTGAGAAGGGATATTCTGGAGGACATTGAGGCTTACGGTGAGAAAGGAATCATCTACAGATAGAAACTGGAGAGAATCTTTCTGAGGAGCTGCTTTGTGATGTGAACATTCCACTCACAGAAATATACCTTTCTACTCCTAGAGGATTCCGGGTTCTCTTTTGGAGAAAAAGTTACAAAGAGATATTCGGGAGTATAGCGACGACTATGGTGAAAAAGGAAATATCTTCAGACAAAGCTGGAAAGAAGATTTCTGTGAAGCTACTTTGTCCTAGATATATTTATTTGTCTCGGCTAGTTAAAACTTTAATTATATTATGAAGTTTGGAAACTCCATCGTGCACAGATCCACGAAGGGACATTTGGGAGCACTTTCAGGCCTACGGTGAAAGAGGAGATATCTTCAGATAAAAACTGGATAGAACTTTCTGAGAAACTACTTTGTGATGTATGCATTCCACTCAGGGTGTTATACCTCTTTTCTCACAAGGCAGTGTTTGAACACTGTTCCTGTAAAAAAAAAAAAGTGATATTTGGGAACACACTGAGGACTATGGCGAATAGTGAAATATACTATAATAAAATCAAGGAAGAAGCGTTCCAAGAATCTGCACTCTGAAATGTGCATTCACTACACAGAGTTAATGCTTACTTTACGTTGCCCAGTTTCGAAATTCTGGCTTTGAAAAATCGGTGAAGGGATATTTAGTGACGTCCAGTGGCTTGTGGTGAGCGAGGAAACGTCTTCCGATTAAACTTGCAGAGAAACGTTCTGAGCAACTACTTTGTGATGTGTTTATGCGTCTCATAGAGTTAAAACATTCTTTGGATTGAGAAGCTTGAAATCACTGTTTTTGTGGCATCTGAGGAAGGACACTTGGGAATGATCCTTAGAATATGGTGAAAAAAATATCCTCAGGTAAAATCCAGAAGGAAGCTTTCTGTGCAACTGCTCTTTATCGTCTTAATTCCGCTCACTCAGATAAGCCTCTCTTTTCATTGAGCAGTTTTCTAGCCCTGTGTATGTTTAGCGTGTGATGGGATACATGGGAACACTTTGAGGCTAACGGTGAAAAACGAAATATGTTCAGACCGAAACTAGTGAGAAGCCTTCCGAGGAAGTGCTTTGTGACGTGTGCATTCCAGTCACAGTGTTATACCTCTTTTCTCAGACAACGTCGGGGAAATCCTTTTGGAGAAAGAGCTACCAAGTGATATTCAGGATCATGTTGATGCCAATGGTGAAAAGGGAATAGCCTCAGACAAAAACTGGAAAGAAAGTTTCTAGGAAATTACTCTGTGATATCTGTAATCACCTCACATAGATAAAGCTTTCTTTACATTACCAACTTGAAAACTGTCATGGAGGGATCGAATAAGGGATCTTCCAGAGCTCATTCTGGACTATGGTGAAAAAGGAAATATCTTCAGATAAAAACAGGAAAGAAGATTTCTGAGAATATGCTTTTTGATTTGTTTATTCATCTCACATAGATTCAGCTTTCTTTACATTATGCAGCTTGGAAACTGCCTCGTGGATGGATCCTTGAAGGGTATTTGGGATCACATTTGGGCTTATTGTGAAAGAGGAAATAAAGTCGGATAAAAACTGGAGAGAAGCTTTCTGAGAAATTGCTTGGTGATGTGTGCATTCCACTCAGGGAGTTATAACTTTCTATTCATAAGGCACAGTTTGAGCACTGTTACTGTAAAACCAAAAGAGTTCTATTCGGAGCACATTGAAGACTATAGCAAGAAGTGATATATCGTCCAATAAAAAACAGAAAGAAGCACTCGAAGAAACTGCTCTTTGACATGTCCATTCTCTTCACAGGTTTAAAGCTTACTCTACATTTCCAAGTTTGAAAGTCGATCTTTGAGGGTTCTGCGAAGGGATAGTAAGTGGAGACCGGAGGCCTGTGTGACGCAAGGAAAAGTCTTCCATTGAAAATCGGAGAGAAGCTTTCTGTGCAACTCTTTTGTGATGTTTGTATTCATCTCATATAGTTAAATCATTCTTTGGATTGAGAAGTTAGAAATCACTGTTTTTGTGGAATCTGAGAAAGGACATTTGGAAATGTTCTTTAGAATATCCTGAAAAAGAAATAACACCAGAGAGAAACTAGAGGAAGGCATCTGTGAAACTTGTCTGTGTCATATTAATTCTGCTCACACAGTTAACCTTCTCTTTTCATTGAACTGTATCATAACACTGTTTTTGTTTAGTCTGCGAAGGGATATTCTGCAGGGCTTTGAGGTTTATGTTGAGAAAGGAAACGTCTTCAGATAGGAACTGAAGAGAATATTTCTGAGGAGCTGCTTTGTGACGTGTGCATTCCACTCGCAGAAATATACTTTTCTTCTCCTAGAGTATTCCGGAATCCCTTTAGGAGAAAAAGCTACCATGAGATATTCGGGAGTATAGTGACGACTATGGTGAAAAAGGAAATATCCTCAGACAAAAACTGGAAAGAAAATTTCTGTGTAACTGCTTTGTGTTAGATCATGCACAACTCTGTGAAGGGACATCGTGGAGCACATTCCAGCCTATGGTGAAGGAGGAGATATCTTCAGATAAAAACTGGATAGAAACTTCCTGAGAAACTACTTTGTGATATACGCCTTCCACTAAGGGAGTTATAACTCTTTTCTCACAAGGCAGTGTTTGAACACTGTTCCTGTGAAACTGAAAAAGTGATATTTTGGAATGCATTGAGGACTATGGCGAATAGTGAAATATTCTGAAATGAAATCGAGGAAGAAGAGTTCCAAGAATCTGCTCTCTGATATGTGCATTCACTTCACAGAGTTAATGCTTACTTTATGTTGCCCAGTTTCGAAACTCTGTCGTTGAAGAATCTGTGAAAGGATATTTAGTGACGCCCGGAGGCTTGTGGTGAGTAAGGATACATCTTCCGATGAAACTTGCAGAGAAACGTTCCAAGCAACTGCTTTGCGATGTGTGTATTCGTCTCATAGAGTTAAACCATTCTTTGGATTGAGCAGCTTGAAATGAATCTGAGGAAGGATATATGGGAACAATCCTTAGAATATGGGGAAAGAAGTATCCTCAGGTAAAATCCAGAAGGAAGCTTTCTGTGAAACTGCTCTGTGTTGTCTTAATTCCTCTTGCCTCCGTTCATACAAACCGTCCAACCTTTTATTGGTAATAGTGATAAATGGGCGCCGTGATCTGTCTGGCTACTTCCTGCTGTTAAGAGGCGTTGTTAAGGTCGAGGCCTATGGTTGGTGTTTGGACGTACGAATGAAGAAGCGTTTGGTTGAAGGTGACGCAAGTGATTTCTTGTATTCTCGCATGGAGAAATTTGATCAAAATGGGGGCAAAACATAAAATAAAACACAGTATTAGTATAGGAATGAGGAGTGGAAACATT
Organism: Piliocolobus tephrosceles; assembly: GCF_002776525.5. Lineage (NCBI taxonomy): Eukaryota > Metazoa > Chordata > Mammalia > Primates > Cercopithecidae > Piliocolobus > Piliocolobus tephrosceles. The sequence continues at coordinate 27,321,450 of NC_045451.1, read as the reverse complement.
TGTTGGAATATAGACAAAACCCAAAAGGATGGTCTTTGCAAGTCTGGGCACTATGAAATAGTTAAGAAAATTTAGTAAGTTTGAGGTGAGTGGGGGAAAGTTGAACTGATTTCCACTGATTACTTTCAGTGGGGGTGCTTTCTAGCTGGGAATGATGAACGAGTGCGCAAAGTAGTTGTTGACCAGGCAGCAACTAAGGTGTGGGTTGGATGGAAGGCTAGGTCCAGAGAAGGACAGCAAAAATAGAATAGATAGCCCCGCTGTCAATTAAAAAATTAATTGTCCTACCCGCTACCAGGAGAGTTACCCACGGCTCGGCAAGGGTGATGGGGGTCCCTGATTCTCAGCACCTTCTGTTTTCGTCGTCCAGATATAGGAGCTGGAAGAAGTTCCCAGGATCCTGGGAAAGGGAGTCATGTCAAGACGTGGCACCTGTTCCCAAGGTGGAGCAACCAGACTTCCAGTGTCCTTCCTGTTGGCAAATAGGGCAGGGTGTTGCTGGTGGACGAGGGTTAGGGCATTCACTGGCCCAATGTCCTGACGCCTTGCACATATAACAAGGCGGTGTTGGGGGTCGAGGACCCCGTGGACACCTGTTGGCATAGTGTCATGCCTTGCCGCACCTATAGCAGGCTCCTTTTGTTACCTTGGAGTCTGCAGGGTGTGTACTCTCTGATCTGGGGTTACGACTGTGCTGTAAAGCCGCTGCTAAGAGCTGTAACTTCTGTTTGGGGCGAGCCTGTCGCTGTGTTTCAGCCATCTCCTCTCTGGAGTTATAGACCTTAAAGGCTATTTTAACCAGGTGTTGTATTGGTGCCTGAGGACCATCCTCTACCTTTTGAAGTTTTTTAGAAATATCAGGAGCTGATTGAAAAATGAAGGAGGAGTGTAGGGCGGGGATGAGGGTACGGAGACAGAAGGAAACCCTAGGTTCCTTTCCGGCTGAACAGAAAGGAATAAAGACTCCTCTTTTTCGGGTTCCTGTGAACCGGCATCCTTGGCCAGTATAACCTGAACCAAAGAACCCCGGCTACACAAGTCGGGATGAGAGCCTAAGGCCCAAAAGCCTTATATGTAATTAATTTCGGACCACTTGCCTAGCCGCTGGCAGAAATTGCTGAGGTCAATCAGAACATTACCATCTAAAGTGCCCTCTGGTGGCCACTGAGACTGATTCTCTAGTTTGTATTGGGGCCACGCCACAGTGGAAAGGAAAATTAACTGCTGTAAGAATTTTAAATTGGCCAGGAGGCACCCTAATGGGGTGCTCTTTGGAAATTTGGACTGGAGTTTTCCCATTTGTTTCCTCTTTACTTACACAATGGAGATCTCTGCCTGGCTTTAAAGCGTCCTTTGAAAACACCAGAGACAGACTGGAGTCTCTTGGAGTCAAGGTGGAGATTACCTTCAAGCGACGGACGTCTCCATCCTGAACGGGTCTCCCACGCCACTTGGTGGCTCAAAAATAAGCCTAGGACCAGCGCAGGATTTTTAGCCGAGGGAAGTAAAGAGGAGACAAGGGCACTTAGTGCAGAGAGGCCAGGAAAGTAAGGGAAGCCGGTCTCAGGTCCTGGTCCGTCTGCGGCGTGGGAGCAGGAGGAGGCTCCTCAACCCTTAGAGGCCAGAGGAGGGGTCTCCTTCCGGGTTTCGGCACCAACGGATTTGTTTTTCTAAGAACCACCAGATCAAGCACAAAAGAACTAGTTAGTTGGCAAAGCTAAAAGCAAAACTGCAAATTTATTCTTTGGTCATCTAGCTCCAGGAAAAAAGGTGTGTAAGGTGAAGTCTGTCGGCCTCCAGCAAAGGAGGCCCAGAGAGTCGCCCAGGCGGAGTTCCTAATGCAGTCCCGACAAGAGTAGGGGCTGAGGATGGCCACGCGGCGCACCTCCCAGGAGCGGCTTTTCTAGGAGTGGAAGGGCAATAGGTGGGGCATGGGCTTGTCAGGGGGGAAGGTTCTGCAGGTACCACGAGGTAAATCTTGTTCTCTTCGGATTGACATCACCGGGTGTATTCTTGGTTTTTCTGCACCATCCCGGGCGCCAGCTGCATTTTCGGGCACACGGGAAGAGTTGGTGATGAAGAACCCAGAAATTGGCCATCTTGCCTCCGTTCGTGCTCCCGAACGGCGCACATTGAAGACTACGGCAAAAAGTCAAGTGTCGCCCAAGAAAAAACAGAAAGGAGCACTCCAAGAAGGTGCTCTCTGACATGTCCATTCTTTACACAGGGTTAAAACTTCCTCTACATTCCCCAGTTTGAAAGTCAGTCTTTGAGGTTCCGGTGAAGGGATCTCAGTATAAGCCTCTCATTTCATTGAGCAGTTTTCTAACCCTGTCTATGTTTAGGGTGTGATGGGATATTCGGGAGCACTTTGAGGCTTACAGTGAAAAAGGAAATATATTCAGACCAAAACTGGAGAGAAGCTTTCCGAGGAACTTCTTTGTGACGTGTGAATTCCACTCACAGTGATATACCTCTCTTCTCATACAGAGTCGGGGAAACATTTTGAAGAAACAGGTGCCAAGTGATATTCGGGAGCATGATGAAGCCATTGGTGAAAAGGAAATAGCCTCAGACAAAAACAGGAAAGATTCTTTCTAGGAAACTACTCTGTGATATGTGTTATCATCTCACATAGATAAAGCTTTCTTTGCATTACACAGTGTGGAAACTATCATGGATGGATCGATGAAGACACCTTCGGGAGCACATCCAGGTCTAGGGTGAAAAAGAAAATATCTTTAGATAAAAACTTTAAAGAAGCTTTCTGTGATTCTGCTTTTTGCTTTGTTTATTCATCTCACAAACATGAAGTATTCTTTACCTTATGCAAAGACTATGGCAAAAGGTGAAATGTCGTCCAATAAAAAACAGAAAGACATTATGCAGCCTAAAACTCCCTCGTGGATCAATCCACGAAGGGATATTTGGGATCACATTCGGGCCTATGGTGAAATAGAAAATATGGACAGATAAAAAAGGGAGAGAAGCTTTCTGAGAAACTGCTTGGTGATGTGAGCATTCTACTCAGGGAGTTATAACTTTCTTCTCATAAGGCATAGTTTGAACAGTGTTATTGTTCTTTGGATTGAGGAGTTTGAAATCATTGTTTATGTGGAATCTGAGAAAGGACATTTGGAAACGCTCTTTAGAATATCCTGAAAAAGAAATAACCTCAGAGAGAAGCCAGAAGGAAGGTTTCTGTGAAACTGCTATGTGTCATGTGAATTCTTCTCACACAGTTAAGCTTCTCTTTTCATTGAGCTGTATCATAACACTGTTTTTGTTTAATCTGCGAAGGGCTATTCTGGAGGGCTTTGAAGCTTACGGTGAGAAAGGAAACATCTTCAGATAAAAACGGGAGAGAGGCTTTCTCAGGAGCTGCTTTGTCATGTGTGCATTACACTCACAGAAACATACATTTTTTCTCCTAGAGGATTCTGGAATCCCTTTTGCAGAAAACGCTAACAAGAGATATTCGTGGGTCGACTAAGGTGAAAAAGGAAATATCTTCAGAGAAAAACTGGAAAGAAGATATCTGTGAAACTGCTTTGTGTTAGATATATTTATTCATCTCTCATAGTTAAAACTTTAATTATATTACGCAGTTTGGAAACTCTGTCATGCACACATCTGTGAAGGGACATTTGGGAGCACATTGAGGCCTACAGTGAAAGAGGAGATATTTTCAGATAAAAACTGGATAGAAGCTTTCTGAGAAACTACTTTGCGATGTATGTGTTCCACTCAGGGACTTTTATCTCTTTTCTCCCAAGGCAGTGTTTGAACACTGTTCCTGTGAAATTGAAAAAGTGATATTTTGGAACACATTGAGGACTATGGTGAATAGTGAAATATACTGAAATAAAATCGAGGAAGAAGCGTTCCAAGAATCTGCTCTCTGATATGTGCATTCACTTCACAGAGTTAATACTTACCCTACTTTGTCCAGTTTTGAAACTCTGTATTTGGAAAGTCTGTGGAGGGATATTTAGCGACACTCAGAGGCTAGTGGTGAGCGAGGAAATGCTTTTCGATGAAACCTGCAGAGAAACGTTCGGAACAACTGCTTTGCAATGAATGTATTCATGTCACAGAGTTATACCATTCTTTGGATTGAGGAGCTTGAAATCACTCTTTTTGTTGCATCCGGGGAAGGACATTTGGTAAAGATCCTTAGAATATGGCAAAAAAAATACGCTCAGGTAAAATCTAGATGGAAGCTTTCTGTGAAACTGCTCTGTGTCGTCTTAATTCCTCTGATTCAGATAAACCTCTCTTTTCATTGAGCAGTTTTATAGCCCTGTGTATGTTTAGCTTGTGATGGAATATTCGGGAGCAGTTTGAGGCTAACAGTGTAAAAGGAAATATGTTCAGACCGAAACTGGAGAGAAGCTTTCTGAGGAACTGCATTGTGACTTGTGCATTCCCTTCATGGTGCTCTACCTCTCTTCTCATACAGTGTCAGGGAAACCCTTTTGTAGAACCAGCTACCAAGTGATATTCGGGAGCATGTTGATGCCAATGGTGAATGGGGAAATAGCCTCAGACAAAAACTGGAAGGAAGCTTTCTTGGAAACTACTCTGTGATGTGTGTAATCATCTCAGATAGATAAAGCTTTCTTTACATTATGCAGCTTGGAAACTGTTAGGGACGGATCCACGAAGGGACCTTCAGGAGCATATTCTGGACTATGGTGAAAAAGAAAATATCTTCTGAGAAAAACTGCAAAGAAGCGTTCTGTGAATCTGCTTTTTGCTATGTTTATTCATTTCACATAGATGAAGCTTTCTTAATATTATGCAGCTTGGAAACTCCCTTGTCGATGGATATGCGAAGGGATATTTGGGATCACATTTGGGCTTCTGGAGAAATAGAAAATATATTGAGATAAAAACTGGAGAGAAGCTTTCTGAGAAACTGCTTGGTGATGTGTGCATTCCACTCAGGGAGTTATAACTTTCTTCTCATAAGGCACAGTTTTCACACAGTTACTATAAAACCAAAAGAATTATACTCCGAGCACATTGAAGACTATGGAAAGAAGTGAAATGTCATCCACTAAAAAACAGAAAAAAGCACTCGAACAAACTGCTCTCTGACATGTCCAATCTTTTCACAGGGTTAAATCTTACTCTACATTTCCCATTTTGAATGTCGGTCTCAGAGGGCTCTGTGAAGGGATAGTAAGTGGTGACCGGAGTCCTCTGTGAGGAAAAACAATGTCTTCCATCAAAAATCGGAGAGGAGCATTCTGTGCAACTCTTTTGTGATGTTTGTATTCATCTCATATCGTTAAATCATTCTTTGGATGGAACAGTTTGAAATCACTGCTTCTGTGGAATCTGAGAAAGGACATTTGGAAATGCTCTTTAGAATATCCTGAAAACCAAATAACCTCAGAGAGAAACCAGAGGGAAGCTTTCTAAAAAACAGCTCTGTGTCACGTGAATTCCCTTCACAGAGTTAAGCTTCTCTTTTCATTGAGCTGTATCATAACACTGTTTTTCTTTAGCCTGCGAAGGTATATTCTGGAGGGCTTTGAGGCTTAGTGTGAGAAAGGAAACGTCTTCAGATAGAAACTGGAGAGAAGCTTTTTGAGTAGCTGCTTTGTGACGTGTGCATTCCACTCACAAAAATATACCTTTCTTCTCCTACGGGATTAAGGAATTTCTTTTGGAGAAAAAGCTACCAAGAGATATTCTGGAGTATAGTGACGACTATGGTGAAAAAGGAGACATAATCAGACAAAAACTGGAAAGAAAATTTCTGTGAAACTGCCTTGTGTTAGATATATTTGTTCATCTCGTGTAGTTAAAACTTTAAGTATATTACACAGTTTGGAAACTCCGTCATACACAGATCCGCAAGGGGACATTCGGAAGCACATTCAGGCCTATGGTGAAAGAGGAGATATCTTCAGATGAAAACTGGATAGAAGCTTTCTGAGAAACTAATTTGTGATGTATTCATTCCACTCAGGGAGTTTTACCTCTTTTATCACAAGGCAGTGTTTGAACACTGTTCCTGTGAAATGGAAAAAGTGATATTTCTGAGCGCATTGATGGCTATGACGAATAGTGAAATATACTGAAATAAAATAGAGGAACAAGCGTTCCAAGAATCTGCTCCCTAATATGGGCATTCAATTCACAGACTTAATGCTAACCACATGTTGCCCAGTTTCGAAACACTGTCTTTTAAGAATCTGTGAAGGGATATTTAGTGACGCCCAGAGGCTGGTGGTGAGTGAGAAAACGCCTTCCGATGAAACCTGCAAAGAAACGTTCTGAGCAACTGCTTTGCAATCTGTGTATTCAACTCACAGAGTTAAACCATTCTTCGGATTGAGCAGCTTGAAATCACTGTTTTTGTGGAATCTGAGGAAGGACATTTGGGAATGTTCCTTAGAATATGGAGAAAGAAATATCATCAGGTAAAATCCAGAAGGAACCTTTCTGTGAAACTGCTCTGTGTCATCTTAATTCCTCTCACTCAGATAAGCCTCTCTTTTCATTGAACAGTTTTCTAGCCCTGTGTATGTTTAGCATGTGATGGGATACTCGGGAGCACTTTGAGGATAATGGTGAAAAAGGAAATATGTTCAGTCCGAAACTGGAGAGAAGCTTTCCGAGGAAATGCTTTGTGACGTGTGCATTCCAGTCACAGTGTTATACCTCTTTTCTCATACAGCATCGGAGAAACCCTTTTGGAGAAACAGGTCCCAAGTGATATTTGGGAGCATGTTGATGCCAATGGTGAAAAGGGAAATAGCCTCAGACAAAAAATGGAAAGAAACTTTCTAGGAAACTACTCTATGATATATGTAATCATCTCACATAGACAAAGCTTTCTTAACATTACACAGCTTGGAAACTGTCATGGACGGATCCACGAAGGGACCTTTTGAAGCACATTCTGGACTATGGTGAAAAAGGAAATATCTTCAGATAAAAACTAGAAAGAAGCTTTCTGTGAATCTGGTTTTTGCTATGTTTATTCATCTCACATAGATGAAGCTTTCTTTACATTATGCAGCTTGGAATCTCCCTCGTGGATGGATCCACGAAGGGATATTTGGGAACACCCTCGGGTATGTGGTGAAAGAGGAAATATAGTCAGATAAAAACTGCAGAGAAGCTTTCTGAGAAACTGGTTGGTGATGTGTGCATTCCACTCAGGTAGTTATAACTTTCTTCTCATAAGGCACAGTTTTTACACTGTTCCTGTAAAACTAATAGAGTGATATTCGGAGCACTGAGAGGACTAGGGCAAAAAGTAAAATGACATCCAATAAAAAACAGAAAGAAGCACTCGAAGAAACTGCTCTCTGATATTTCCATTCTTTTGAAAGGGTAAAGCTTACTCTACATTTCCCAGTTTGATAGTCATTCGTTGAGGCTTCTGCGAAGGGACAGTAAATGGCGACCGGAAGCCTGTGTGAGGTGAGGAAACGTCTTCCATTGAAAATCGGAGAGAAGCTTTCAGCGCAACTTTTTGTGATGTTTGCATTTATCTCATAGCGTTAAATCATTCCTTGGATTGAGCAGTTTGAAATCACTGTTTCTGTGGAATCTGAGAAAGGACATTTGGAAATGCTCTTTAGAATATCCTGAAAAAGAAATAACCTCAGAGAGAGACCAGAAGGAAGCTTTCTCTGAAAATTCCCTGCATCACGTGAATTCCCCTCACACAGGTAAGCTTCTCTTTTCCTTGAGCTGTATCATAACACTGTTTTTGTTTAGTCTGTGAATGGATACTCTGGAGGGCTTTGAGGCCTACTGTGTTAAAGGAAGCATCATCAGATAGAAACAGGAGAGAAGATTTCTGAAGAGCTGCTGTGTGACATGTGCATTCCATTCACAGAAATATACCTTTCCTCTCCTAGAGGATTCTGGAGTCCCTTTTGGAGAAAAAGCTTCCAAGAGATATTTGGGAGTATAGCAAAGACTATGGTGAAAAAGGAAATATCCTCAGTCAAAAACTGGAAAGAAGATTTCTGTGAAACTACTTTGTGTTAGATATACTTTTTCGTCTCACATAGTTAAAACTTTAATTATATTACACAGTTTGGAAACTCCGTCATGCACACATCTGCGAAGGGACATTCAGGAGCACATTGAGGCCTAGGGTTTAAGAGGACATATCTTCACATAAAAACTGGATAGAAGCTTTCTGAGAAAATACTTTGTGACGGATGCATTCCACGCAGGGAGTTATACCTCCATTCTCAAAAGGCTGTGTTGGAACACTGTTCCTGTGAAACCAAAAAAGTGATATTTCAGAATGCATTGAGGAATATGGCGAATAGTGAAATATACTGGAAAAAAAAATCCAGGAAGAAGCGTTCCAAGAATCTGCCCTCTGATATCTGCATTCACTTCACAGAGTTAATGCTTCCTCTATGTTGCCCAGTTTTGAAACTCTGTCTTTGAAGAATCTGTGAAGGTATCTTTAGTGAAGCCTGGAAGCTTGTTGTGAGCGAGGAAACGTCTTCCGATGAAACCTGTAGAGAAACGTTCTGAGCAACTGCTTTGTGATGTGTGTATTCGTCTCGTAGAGTTAAATCATTCTTTGGATTGAGCAGCTTGAAATCACTGTTTTTGTGGAATCTGAGGAAGTACATTTGGGACCATCTTAGGAATATCGAGAAAGAAATATTCTCAAGTAAAATCCAGACGGAATCTTTCTGTGAAACTGCTCTGTGTCATCGTAATTCCTCTCACTCAGATAATCTTCTCTTTTCATTGAGCAGTTTTCTAGCCCTGTGTATGTGAAACGTGTGATGGGATATTCGGGAGCACTTTGAAGCTAATGGTGAAAAAGGAAATATGTTCAGACCGAAGCTGGAGAGAAGCTTTCCGAGGAACTGCTTTGTGACATGTGCATTCCAGTCACAGTGTTATTCCTCTCTTCTCATACAGCGTAGGGGAAACCCTTTTGCAGAAAGTTACCAAGTGATATTCAGGAGCATGCTGATGCTGATGGTGAAAAGGGAAATAGACACAGACAAAAACTGGAAAGAAGCTTTCTAGGAAACTACTCTGTGATATGTGTAATCATCTCACTTAGATAAAGCTTTCTTTACATTATGCAGCTTGGAAACTGTCATGAACGGATCCACGAAGTTTCTTCTCATAAAGCACAGTTTGAACACGGTTCCTATAACACAAAAGAGTGATATTCAGAGCGCATAGAAGACTATGGAAAAACTGAAATGTCGTCCAATAAAAAAAGGAAAGAAGCACTCGAAGAAACTGCTCTCTGACGTGTTCATTCTTTTCACAGGGTAAAAGCTTACTCTACATTTCCCAGTTTGAAAATCATTCTTTGAGGTTTCTGCAAAAGGATAGTATGTGGTGACTGGAGGCCTGTGTGAGGCTAGGAAATGTCTTCCATCCAAAATCGGAGAGAAGCTTTCTCTGCAACTCTTTTGTGATGTTTGTATTCATCTCATAGCGTTAAATCATTCTTTGGATTGAGCAGTTTGAAGTCACTGTTTCTGTATAATCTGAGAAAGGACATTTGGAAACACTCCTTAGAATATCCGGATAAAGAAATAACCTCAGAGAGAAACAAGAAGGAAGCTTTCTGTGAAACTGCTCTGTGTCACGTGAGTTCCGCTCACACAGTTATGCTTCTCTTTTCATTGAGCTGTATAATAACACTGTTTTTGTTTAGTCTGCAAAGGGATATTCTGGAGGGCTTTGAGGCTTATGGTGAGAAAGGAAACGTGTTCCGATAGAAACTGGAGAGAAGCTGCCTGAGGAGCTGCTTTGTAACGTGTGCACTCCACTCACAGAAATATACATTTCTTCTCCTAGAGGATTCTAGATTCCCTTTTGGAGAAAAAGCTACCAAGAGATATTCCGGAGTCGACTAAGGTGAAAAATTAAATATCCTCCGACAAAAACTGGAAAGAAGATTTCTGTGAAACTGTTTTGTGTTAGATATATTTATTCATCTCGCATAGTTAAAACTTTAATTATATTACGCAGTTTGGAAAATCTGTCAGGCACAGATGCGTGAAGAGACATTCGGGAGCACATTCAGGCTTACGGTGAAAGAGGAGATATCTTCAGATAAAAGCTGGATAGACGCTTTCTGAGAAACTACTTTGTGATGTATGCATTCCACTCAGGGAGTTATACATCCATTTTCACAAGGCAGTGTTTGAACACTGTTCCTGTGAAACTGAAAAAATGATATTTCAGAACGCATTGAGGACTATGGCGAATAGTGAAATATACTGAAAAAAAATCGAGGAAGAAACGTTCCAAGAATCTGCTCTCTGATATGTGCATTCACTTCACAGAGTTAATGCTTATTCTACATTGAACAGTTTTGAAACTCTGTCTTTGAAAAATCTGCGAAGGGATATTTACTGACGCCCGGATGCTTGTGGTGAGCCAGGAAACGCATTCCAATGAAACCTGCAGAGAAACGTTCAGAGCAACTGCTTTGTGATGTGTGTATTCGTCTCATTGAATTAAACCGTTCTTTAGATTGAGCATCTTGAAATCACTGTTTTTGTGGAATCTGAGGAAGGACATTTGGGAATGATCCTTAAAATATGGAGAAAGAAATATCATCAGGTAAAATTCAGAAGGAACCTTTCTGTGAAACTGCTCTGTGTTGTCTTAATTCCTTTATCTCAGATAAGCCTCTCTTTTCATTGAGCAGTTTTCTATGCCTGTGTATGTTTAGCGTGTGATGGGATATTCGGGAGCACTTTCAGTCTAAAGGTGAAAAAGGAAATATGTTCAGACTGAAACTGCAGAGAAGCTTTCCGAGGAACTGGTTCATGAGGTGTGCATTCCAGTCACAGTGTTATACCTCTCTTCTCATACAGTGTCGGGGAAACCCTTTTGGAGAAACAGGTACCAAGTGATATTCAGGAGCATGTTGATGCCGGTGGTGAAAAGGGCCATAGCCCCATACAAAAATTGGAAAGAAGCTTTCTAGGAAACTACTCTGAGATATGTGTAATCATCTCACTTCGATAAAGCTTTCTTTACATTACACAGCTTGGAAACTGTCATGGACGGATCCACAAAGATTCTTCTCATAAAGCACAGTTTGAACACTGTTCCTGTAACACAAAAGTGTGATATTGGGAGTGCATCGAAGACTATGGCAAAAACTGAAATGTCGTCCAATAAAAAAAGGAAAAAAGCACTCGAAGAAACTGCTGTCTTATATGTCCATTCTTTTCACAGGGTAAAAGCTTATTCTACATTTCCCAGTTTGAAAGTCATTCTTTGAGGTTTCTGCAAAAGGATAGTAAGTGGCTACCGGAGGCCTGTGTGAGGCTAGGAAATGTCTTCCATCCAAAATCGGAGAGAAGCTTTCTGTGCAACGCTTTTGTGATGTTTGTATTCATCTCATAGACTTAAGTCATTCTTTGGATTGAGCAGTTTGAAATCACTGTTTCTGTATAATCTGAGAAAGGACATTTGGAAACACTCCTTAGAATATCTGGAAAAAGAAATAACCTTGGAGAGAAACAAGAAGGAAGCTTTCTGTGAAACTGATCTATGTAACTTGAGTTCTGCTCACACAGTTAAGTTTCTCTTTTCATTGAGCTGTATAATAACACTGTTTTTGTTTAGTCTGTGAAGGGATATTCTGGAGGGCTTTGAGGCTTACAGTGAGAAAGTAAACGTGTTCCGATGGAAACTGGAGAGAAGCTGTCTGAGGCGCTGCTTTGTGACGTGTGCATTCCACTCACAGAAATATACCTTTCTTCTCCTAGTGGATTCCGAAATCCCTTTTGGAGAAAAAGCTACCAAGAAATATTCCGAAGTTGACTAAGGTGAAAAATTAAATATCCTCAGACAAAAACTGGAAAGAAGATTTCTGTGAAACTGCTTTGTGTTAGATATATTTATTCATCTCGCATAGTTAAAACTTTAATTATATCATGCAGTTTGGAAACTCCGTCAGGCACAGATCCGCAAAGAGACATTCGGGAGCACATTCAGGCTTTCAGTGAAAGAGGAGATATCTTCAGATAAAAACTGGATAGAAGCTTTCTGAGAAACTACTTTGTGATGTATGCATTCCACTCAGGGAGTTATGCATCTGTTCTCACAAGGCAGTGTTTGAACACTGTTCCTGTGAAACCGAAAAAATGATATTTTGGAACGCATTGAGGACTATGGCGAATAGTGAAATATACTGAAAAAAATCAAGGAAGAAGCGTTCCAACAATCTGTTCTCTGATATGTGCATTCACTTCACAGAGTTAATGCTTATTCTACGTTGAACAGTTTCGAAACTCTTTCTTTGAAAAATCTGCGAAGGGATATTTACTGACGCCCAGATGCTTGTGGTGAGCGAGTAAACGCATTCCAATGAAACCTGCAGGGAAACGTTCTGAGCAACTGCTTTGCAATGTGTGCATTCATCTCATTGAGTTAAACCATTCTTTAGATTGAGCATCTTGAAATCACTGTTTTTGTGGAATCTGAGGAAGGACATTTGGGAATGATCCTTAGAATTTGGAGAAAGAAATATGCACAGGTAAAATCCAGAAGGAAGCTTTCTGTGAAACTTCTCTGTGTTGTCTTAATTCGTTTCACTCAGATAAGCCTCTCTTTTCATTGAGCAGTTTTCTACACCTGTGTATGTTTAGCATGTGATGGGATGTTCGGGAGCACTTTCAGTCTAAAGGTGAAAAAGGAAATATGTTCAGACCGAAAATGCAGAGAAGCTTTTCGAGGAACCGTTTCATTACTTGTGCATTCCAGTCACAGTGTTATACCTCTCTTCTCATACAGCATCAGGGAATCCCTTTTGGAGAAACAGGTACCAAGTGCATTCGGGTGCATGTTGATGCCAATGGTGAAAAGGGAAATAGCCTCAGACAAAAACTGGAAAGAAGCTTTCTAGGATACTACTCTGTGATATGTGTAATCATCTCAGATAGATAAAGCTTTCTTTACATTATGCAGCTTGGAAACTGTCATGGACGGATCCACGAAGGGAACTTCGGGAGCACATTCAGGACTATGGTGAAAAAGAAAATATCTTCATGTAAAAACTGAAAAGAAGCTTTCTGTGATTCTGCTTTTTGCTATGTTTATTCATCTCACATAGGTGAAGCTTTCTTTACAATACACAGATTGGAATCTCCCTCGTGGATGGATCCTTGAAGGGATATTTCGGATCAAATTTGGGCCTATGGAGAAATAGGAAATCGAGTCAGATAAAAACTGGAGAGAAACTTTCTTAGAAACTGCTTGGTGATGTGTGCATTCCACTCAGGTAGTTATAAGTTTCTTCTCATAAGGTACAGTTTGAATACTGTTCCTGTAAAACCACAAGGGTGATATTCGGAGCAAATTGAACACTATGGCAAAAAGTGAAATGTCGTCCAATAAAAAACAGAAAGAAACACTCAAAGAACCTGCCCTCTGTCATGTCATTCTTTTCACAGTGTTAAAGCTTACTCTATATTTCCCAATTTAAACATCGGTCTTTGAGGGTTCCAAGAAGGGATTGTAAGTGACAATCGGACGCCTGTGTGAGGTTAAGAAATGTCTTCCATCGATAATTGGAGAGAAGCTTTCTGCACAACACTTTTGTGATATTTGCATTCATCTCATAGTGTTAAAACATTCTTTGGATTGAGAAGTTTGAAATCACTGTTTCTATGGAATCTGAGAAAGGACATATGGAAATGCTTTTTAGAATATCCTGAAAAATAAATAACCTCAGAGAGAAAGCAGAAGGAAGCTTTCTGTGAAACTTCTGTGTGTCACGTTAATTCCGCTCACACAGTTAAACTTCTCTTTTCATTGAGCTGTATCATGAAACTGTTTTTATTAGTCTGTGAAGGGATATTCTGGAGGGCTTTGATGCTGACGGTGTGAAAGGGAACGTCTTCAGATAGAAACTAGAGAGAAGTTTTCTGAGGAGCTGCTTTGTGACTTGTGCATTCCACTCAGAGAAATATACCCTTCTTCTCCTAGAGGATTCTGGAATCCCTTTGGGAGAAGAAGCTACCAAGAGATATTCAGGAGTATAGCAATGACTATGGTGAAAAAGGAAATATCCTCAGACAAAAACTGGAAAGATTTCTGTGAAACAGCTTTGGGTGAGATATATCTATTCGTCTCACAAAGTGAAAACTTTAGTTACATTGCGCAGTTTGAAAACTCCGTCATGCAGAGATCTGCAAAGGGACGTTCGAGAGCAAATTCAGGCCTACGGTGAAAGAGGAGATATCTTCAGATAAAAACTGAATAGAAGCTTTCTGAGAAACTACTTTGTGATATATGCATTCCAGTCAGGGGGTTATACCTCTTTTCTCACAAGGCAGTGTTTCAAAACTGTTCCTGTGAAACCAAAAAAGTGATATTTTGGAACGCATTGAGGACTATGGTGAATAGTGACATATACGGAAATAAAATCGAGGAAGAAGCTGTCCAAGAATCTGCTCTCTGATATGTATATTCACTTCACAGAGTTAATACTTACTCTATGATGCCCAGTTTCGAAACTCTGTCTTTGTAGGATCTGTGAAGGGATATTTAGTGATGCCCAGAGACTTGTTGTGAGCGAGGAAACGTCTTCCGATGAAACCAGCAGAGAAACGTTCTGAGGAACTGCTTTGTGATGTGTGTATTCGTCTCAAACTGTTAAACCATTCTTTGCATTGAGCAGCTTGAAATCACTGTTTTTGTGGAATCCGAGGAAGTACATCCTTAGAATATGGAGTAAGAAATATCCTCAGGTAAAATCCAGAGGGAAGCTTTCTGTGTAACTGCTCTTTGTCGTCTTAATCCCTCTCACTCAGATAAGCCTCTCTTTTCATTGAGCAGTTTTCTAGCCCTGTGTATGTTTAGCGTGTGATGGGATATCGGGAGGACTTTGAAGATAACAGTGAAAAAGGAAATATGTTCAGTCCGAAACTGGAGAGAAGCTTCCCGAAGAACTGCTTTGTGATGTGTGCATTCCATTCAGTGTTATACCTCTCTTCTCATACAGCGTCAGGTATCCCTTTTGGAGAAACAGGTACCAAGTGATATTCGGGAGCATGATGATGCCAATGGTGAAAAGGGAAGTAGCCTCAGACAAAAATTGGAAAGAAACTTTCTAGGAAACTACTCTGTGATATGTGTAATCATCTCACATAGATAAAGCTTTCTTTACATTATGCAGCTTGGAAACTGTCATGGACGGATCCATGAAGGGATCTTTGGGAGCATATGCTGGACTATGGTGAAAAAGAAAATATCTTCAGATAAAATCTTTATAATAGCTTTCAGTGAATCTGCTTTTTGCTATGTTTATTCATCTCACATAGATGAAACTTTCTTTACATTACGCAGCTTGGAAACTTGCTTGTGGATGCGTTCCTAAAAGTCACGTTTTCGGTTTCACAAGAACAGTGTTCAAACACTGCCTTGTGAGAAAAGAGGAATAACACCCTGAGTGGAGTGCATACATCGCAGAGTAGTTTCACAGAAAGCTTCTATCCAGAAGAAGAGATAGTAATTGGTGACCAGAAGCCTGTGTGAGGCAAGGAAACGTCTTCTATCGAAAATCTGAGAGAATCTTTCTCTGCAACTTTTTTGTGATGTTTGTATTTATCTCCTAGCGTTAAATCATTCTTTGGATTGAGCAGTTTGAAATCACTGTTTCTGTGGAATCTGAGAAAGGACATTTGGAAAGGCTCTTAAGAATATCCTGAAAAAGAAATAACCTCAGAGAGAGACCAGGAGGAAGCTTTCTGTGAAACTGCTCTGTGTCATGTGAATTCCTCTCTCACAGATAAGCTTGTCCTTTCATTGAGCTGTATCATATCCCTGTTTTTGCTTAGTCTGCAAAGGGATACTGTGGAGGTTTTTGAGGCTTACAGTGAGAAAGGAAACGTGTTCCGATAGAAACTGGAGAGAATCTTTCTGAGAAGCTGCTTTGTGACGTGTGCATTCCACTCACAGAAATATACCTTTCTTCTCATATAGGATTCCGGAATCCCTTTCGGAGAAAAAGCTACCAAGAGATATTCGGGAGTATAGCGACGACGACGGTGAAAAAGGAAATATCCTCAGACAAAAACTGGAAAGAAGGTTTCTGTGAAACTGCTTTGTGTTAGATATATTGATTCATCTCACATAGTTAAAAATTTAATTATATTACAGAGTTTGGAAACTCTGTCATGCACAGATCCACGAAGGGGCATTTGGGGTAACATTCAGGCCTACGGTTAAAGAGGAGGTATCTTCAGATAAAACCGGATAGAAGCTTTCTGAGAAACTACTTTGTGATATATGCATTCCACTCAGTTTGTTATACCTCTTTTCTGACAAGGCAGTGTTTGCACACTGTCCCTGTGAAAACGAAAAAATGATATTTTGAAACGCATTGTAGACTATGGTGAATATTGAAATATACTGAAATAAAATTGAGGAAGAAGCATTCCAAGAATGTGCTCTCTGATACAGACATTCAGTTCACAGAGTTAATGCTTACCCTATGTTGCCCAGTTTCGAAAGTCTGTCTTTGAAGAATCTGTGAAGGGATATTTAGTGATGACCGGAGGCTTGTGGTGAGCGAGGAAACGCCTTCTGATGAAACCTGCAGAGAAACGTTCTGAGCAACTGCTTCATGATGTGTGTATTCGTCTCATAGAGTTAAACCATTTTTTGGATTGAGCAGCTTGAAGTCACTGTTTTTGTGGAATCGGTGGAAGGACATTTGGGAACAATCCTAAAAATATAGGGAAATAAATATCCACAGGGAAAATCCAGAAGGAAGCTTTCTGTGAAACTGCTCTGTGTCATCTTAATTCCTCTCACTCTGATAAGCTTCTTTTTTCATTGAGCAGTTTTCTAGCCCTGTGTATGTTTAGCACGTGATGAGATATTTGGGAGCACTTTGAGGCTAACGGTGAAAAAGGAAATATGCTCAGACCGAAACTGGAGAGAAGCTTTCCGAGGAACTGCTTTGTGACGTGTGCATTCCAGTAACAGTGTTATACCTTTCTTCTCATACAGCGTTTGGGAAACCCTTTTGGAGAAACGGTTACCAAGTGATATTTGGGAGCATGTTTATGCCGATGGTGAAAAGGGAAATAGCCTCAGCAAAAAATTGAAATAATCTTTCTAGGAAACTAATCTGTGACATGTGTAATCATCTCACATAGATAAAGCTTTCTTTACATTACGCAGCTTGGAAACTGTCCTGGACGGATCCACGGAGGGATAACTGAGAGCACATTCAGGACTATGGTGAAAATGGAAATATCTTCAGAAAAAAACTGGAAAGAAGCTTTATGTAAATATGCTTTTTGCTATGTTTAATCATCTCACATAGCTGAAGCTTTCTTTACATTACACAGCTTGCAAACTCCCTCATGGATGGATCCGCGATGGGATATTTGGGATTACATTCGGGCCTATGGTGAAATAGGAAATATAGTCAGATAAAAAATGGAGAGAAACTTTATGAAAAACTCCTTAGTGATCTGTGCATTCCACTCAGGCAGCTATAACTTTCTTCTCATAAGGCACAGTTTGAACTCTGTTCCTTTTAAACCAAAAGAGTGATATTCGGAGCAATTGAAGACTACGGCAAAAAGTCAAATGTCATCTAATAAAAACCAGAAAGAAGCACCCGAAGTAGCTGCTGTCTGACATGTCCATTCTTTTCACAGGGTTAAAGCTTCCTCTACATTCCCCAGTTTGAAAGTCGGTCTTTGAGGTTCCTGTGAAGGCATATTAAGTGGCGACCGGAGGCTGTGTGAGGTAAGGAAATGCCTTCCATCGAAAATCGGAGAGAATCTTTCTCTGCAATTTTTTGTGATGTTTGTATTAATCTCACAGTGTTATAATATTCTTTGGATTGAGCAGTTTCAAATCACTGTTTCTGTGGAATCTGAGAAAGGACATCTGGAAACGCTCTTTAGAGTATCCTGAAAAAGGAGTAACCTCAGAGAAAACCAGAAGGAAGCTTTCTGTGAAACTGCTCTGTGTCATGTGAATTCTGCTCACACAATTCAGCTTCACTTTTCATAGAGCAGTATCATAAGACTGTTTTTTTTTAGTCTGCAAAGGGATATTCTGGAACCCTTTGAAGCTTACGTTGAGAAAGGAAACGTCTTTAAATAGAAACTGGAGAGAAGCTTTTTGAGGAGCTGCTTTGTCACATGTGCGTTCCACTCACAGAAATATACCTTTCTTCTCATATAGGATTCCAGAATCCCTTAATGAGAAAAAGCCACCAAGAGACATTCGGGAGTATAGGGAGGGCTACAGTGAAAAAGGAAATATCCTCAGACAAAAACTGGAAGGAAGATTTCTGTGAAACTGCTTTGTGTAAGATATATTTTTTCATCTTGCATAGTTAAAACTTTTCTTATATTACGCAGTTTGGAAACTCCGTCATTTACAGATCCATGAAGGGACATTCGGGAGAACATTCAGGCTTATGGCGACAGAGGGGATATCTTCAGATAAAAACTGGATAGAAGCTTTCTGAGAAACTACTTTGTGATATACGCATTA
This sequence comes from Piliocolobus tephrosceles, assembly GCF_002776525.5. Taxonomy (NCBI): domain Eukaryota; kingdom Metazoa; phylum Chordata; class Mammalia; order Primates; family Cercopithecidae; genus Piliocolobus; species Piliocolobus tephrosceles. The sequence continues at coordinate 27,302,934 of NC_045451.1, read as the reverse complement.
CACTCCAGGAGTTATACCTCTTTTCTCACAATGCAGTGTTTGAACACTGTTCCTGTGAAACCGAAAAAGTGATATTTAAGAACGCATTGAGGAGTATGGTGAATAGTGAAATGTACTGAAATAAATTCGATGAAGAAGCGTTCCAAGAATCTGCTCTCTGATATGTGCATTTACTTCACAGCGTTAATGCTTCCTCTTTGTTGCCCAGTTTCGAAATTCTGTCTTTAAAGAATATGTGAATGGATATTTAGTGACTCCTGGAGGCTTGTGGTGATCGAGGAAACGTCTTCCGATGAAACCTGCAGAGAAACGTTCTGAGCAACTGCTTCACGATGTGTGTATTCATCTCATACAGTTAAACCATTCTGTTGATTGAGCAGCTTGAAATCACTGTTTTTTTGGAATCTGAGGAAGTATATTTGGGAACGATCCTTAAGAAATATCCTCAGGAAAAATCCAGTAGAAAGCTTTCTGTGAAACTGCTCTGTGTTGTCTTAATTCCTCTTGCACAGTTAAGCCTCTCGTTTCATTGAACAGTTTTCTAATGCTGTGTATGCTTAGCATGTGATGGGATATTCGGGAGCACTTTGAAGCTTACGGTGAAAAAGGAAATGTGTTCAGACAGAAACTGGAGAGAAGCTTTCTGAAGAACTGCTTTGTGATGTGTGCATTCCAGTCACCATGTTATACTTCTCTTCTCATAGAGCGTCGGGGTAAACCTTTTGGAGAAACAGGTAACAAGTGATATTCAGGAGCATTTTGATGCCCATGGTGAAAATGGAAATAGCCTCAGGCAAAAAATGGAAAGAAGATTTATAGGAAACTACTCTGTGATATGTGTAATCACGTCACATAGATAAAACTTTCTTTACATTACGCAGCTTGAAAATGTCATGTACGGATCCACGAAGGGACCTTCGGGAGCACATTCAAGACTATGGTGGAAAAGGAAATATCTTCAGATAAAAACTGGAAGGAAGTTTTCTTTGAATCTGCTTTTTGCTATGTTTATTCATATCACACAGATGAAGCTTTATTCATATTATGCAGCTTGGAAACCCCCTAGTGGATGGATACACAAAGGGATATTTGGGATCACATTCGGCCCTATGGTGAAAGAGAAAATATAATCAGATAAAAACTGGAGAGAAGCTTTCTTAGAAACTGCTCGGTGATGTGTGCATTCCTCTCAGGGAGTTATAACTTTCTTCTCATAAGGCACAGTTTGAACACTGTTCCTGTAAAACCAAAGGAGTGATATTCTGAGCACATAGAAGACTACGGCAAAAAGTGAAATGGAGTCCAATAAAAAACAGAAAGAAGCACTCAAAGAAACTGCTCTCTGACATTCCATTCTTTTCACAAGGTTAAAGCTTACTCTACATTTCCCAGTTTGAAAGTCAGTATTTGAGGGTCCCGCGAAGTGATAGTAAGTGGCAACCAGAATCCTGTGTCAAGCAAGGAAATGTCTTCCATCGAAAACCGGAGAGAATATTTCTGTGCAACTCTTTTGTGATGTTTTTATTCATCTCATAGTGTTATATGATTGTTTGGATTGAGCAGTTTGTAAACACTTTTTCTGTGGAATCTGAGAAAGGACATTTGGAAACACTCCTTAGAATATCCTGAAACAGAAATAATCTCAGAGAGAAACCAGAAGGAAGCTTACTGTGAAACTGCTCTGTGTCACATGATTCTGCTCACACAGTTAAGTTTCCTTTTTCATTGAGCTGTATCATAACACTGTTTTTGTTTAGTCTGTGAAGCGATATTCTGGAGGGCTGTGAGGATTACGTTGAGAAAGGAAACGTCTTCAGATAGAACCTGGAAAGAAGCTTCCTGAGGAGCTGCTTTGTGACGTGTGCATTCCTCTCACAGAAATATACCTTTCTTCTCCTAGAGGATTCCGGAATCCCTTTTGGAGAAGAAGCTACCAAGAGATATCCGGGAGTATAGCGACGACTATGGTGAAAGAGGAAATATCCTCAGACAAAAACTGGAAAGAAGATTTCTGTGAAACTGCTTTGTGTTAGATATATTTATTCATCTCCCATAGTTAAAACTTTAATTATATTACGCAGTTTGGAAACCCCGTCGTGCACAGATCCGTGAAGGGACATTAGGGAGCACATTCAGGCCTACGGTGAAAGAGGAGTTATCTTCAGATAAAAACTGGATAGAAGCTTTCTGAGAAACTACTTTTTGATATATGCATTCCACTCAGGGAGTTATACCTCTTTTCTCACAAGGTGTTTGAACACTGTTCCTGTGAAACCAAAAATGTGATATTTTGGAAGGCATTGAGGATTATGACGAATAGTGAAATATACTGAAATAAAATTGAAGAAGAAGCATTCCAAGAATCTGCTCTCTGATATGTGCATTCACTTCACAGGGTTAATGCTTACTCTTTGTTGCTCAGTTTTGAAACTCTGTATTTGAAGAATCTGTGAAGGGATATTTAGTGACACCCAGACACTTGTGGTGAGCAAGGAAACGTCTTCCGATGAAACCTGCAGAGAACGTTCTGAGCAACTGCTTTATGATGTGTGTATTCGTCTCCTAGAATTAAACCATTCTTTGGATTGAGCAGCTTGGAATCACTGTTTTTGTGTAATCTGAGAAAGGACATTTGGGAACGATCCTTAGAATATGCAGAGAGAAATATCCTCAGGTAAAGTCCAGAAGTAAGCATTCTGTGAAACTGCTCTGTGTCATCTTAATTTCTCTCACTCTGATAAGCCTCTCTTTTCATTGAGCAGTTTTCTAGCCCTGTGTATGCTTAGCGTGTGATGGGATATTCGGGAGCACTTTGAGGCTAACGGTGAAAAAGGAAATATGTTCAGAGCGAAACAGGAGAGAAGGTTTCCGAGGAACTGCTTTGTGACGTGTGCATTCCAGTCACAGTGTTATACCTCTCTTCTCATACAGCGTCGGGGAAACCCTTTTTGAGCAACAGGTACGAAGGGACATTCAGGTGGGTGTTGATGCCAATGTTGAAAAGGGAAATAGCCTCAGACAAAAACTGAAAAGAAGCTTTCTATGAAACTACTCTGTGATATCTGTAACCATCTCACATAGATAAAGTTTTCTTTACAACACGCAGCTTGGAAACTGTCATGGACGGATCCATGAAGGGATCTTTGGGAACACATTCTGGACTATGGTGAAAAAGAAAATATCTTCAGATAAAAACTGGAAAGAAGCTTTCTGTGAATCTGATCTGCTTTTTGCTATGTTTATTCATCTCACAGAGATGAAGCTTTCTTTATATTACATAGCTTGGAAACTCCCTTGTGCACTGATCCGCGAAGGGATATTTGGGATCACCTTCGGGCCTCAGGTGAAAGAGGAAATATAGTCAGATAAAAACTGGAGAGAAGCTTTCTGAGAAACTGCTTGGTGATATGCACATTCTACTCAGGGAGTTATAACTCTTTTATCATAAGGCACAGTTTGAACACTGTTCTTGTAAAACCAAAAGAGTGATATTCGGAGCTTATTGAAGACTAAGGCAAAAAGTGAAATGTCGTCCAACCAAAAACAGAAAGAAGCACTCGAAGAAACTGCGCTCTGACATGTCCATTCTTTTCACAGGGTTAAAGCTTACTCTATATTTCCCCGGGTGAATGTAGGTCTTTGAGGATTCTGCAAAGGGATACTAAGCATCAACCTGAGGCCTGTGTGAGGCAAGGAAATGTCTTCCATTGAAAATTAAAGAGAAGCATTCTGCGCAACTGTTTCATGATGTTTGTATTCATCTCATAGAGCTAAATCATTCTTTGTATTGAACAGTTTGAAATTACTGCTTCTGTGGAATCTGGGAAAGGACATTTGGAAACACTCTTTGGAATATTCTGAAAAACAAATAACCTCAGATAGAAACCAGAAGGAAGCTTTCTGTGCAACTGCTCTGTGTCACGTGAATTCCGCTCACACAGTTAAGCTTCTCTTCTCATTCAGCTGTATCAAAACACTGTTTTTGTTTAGTCTGTGAAAGGATATTCTGGAGGGCTTTGAGGCTTACAGTGAGAAAGGAATCGCCTTCAGATAGAAACTGGAGATAAACCTTCTGAGGAGCTGCTTTGTTATGTGTGCATTCCATTCACAGAAGTATACCTATCTTCTCCTAGAGGATTCTAGAATATCTTTTGGAGAAAAAGCTACGAAGAGACATTCAGGAGTATAGCAAAAACTATGGTGAAAAACCCAATATCCTCAGACAAAAACTAGAAAGACGATTTCTGTGAAACTGCTTTGTGTTAAATATATTTCTTCGTCTAGCTTAGTTAAAACTTTAATTATATTACGCAGTTTGGAAACTCCATCATGCACAGATCTGCGAAAGGACGTTCGGGAGCACCTTCAGGCCTATGGTGAAAGAGGAGATATCTGCAGATAAAAACTGGATAGAAGCTTTCTGAGAAACTACTTTTTGATATATGAATTCCAATCAGGGAGTTATACCTCCTTTTGACAAGGCAGTGTTTGAACACTGTTCCTGTGAAACTGAAAAAGTGATATTTCAGAATGCTTTGAAGACTATGGCGAATAGTGAAATATACTGAAATAAAATCGAGGAAGAAGCATTCCAAGAATCTGCTCTTTGATATGTGCATTCACTTCACAGCGTTAATGCTTACTCTATGTTGCCCAGTTTTGTAACTCTGTCTTAGAGAATCTGTGAAGGGATATTTAGTGATGCCCGGGGGCTTGTGGTGAGCTAGGAAATGCCTTCCGATGAAACCTGCAGAGAAACGTTCTGAGCAACTGCTTTACTCTGTATTCGTCGCATGGATTTAAGCCATTCTTTGGACTGAGCAGCTTTAAATGACTTTTTTTGTGGCATCTGAAGAAGGACATTTGGGAATGATCCTTAGAATATGGAGAAAGAAATATCCTCAGGTAAAATCCAGAAGGAAGCTTTCTGTGAAACTGCTCTGTGTGGTCATAACTCCTCGCACTGAGATAAGCCTCTCTTTTCATTGAGCAGTTTTCTAGCCCTGTGTATGTTTAGCGGGTGATTGGATATTCGGGAGCACTTTGAGGCTAATGGTGAAAAATGAAATATGTTCAGACCGAAACTGTAGAGAAGCTTTATGAGAAACTGCTTTGTGATGTGTGCATTCCAGTCACAGTTTTATACCTCCCTTCTCATACAGAGTCAGGGAAACCCTTTTGGAGAAACAGCTGCCAAGTGATATTCGGGAGCATGCTGATGCTGATGGTGAAAAGGGAAATAGCCACAGACAAAAATTGGAAAGAAGCTTTCTAGGAAACTACTCTGTGATATATGCAGTCATCTGACATAGATAAAGCTTTCTTTACTTTATGCAGCTTGGAAACTGTCATGGACGGATCCATGAAGGGACCTTCGGGAGCACATTCTGCACTATGGTGAAAAAGGAAATATTTTCAGATAAAAACTGGAAAGAAGCTTTCGGTGAATCTCCTTTTTCCTATGTTTATTCATCTTATATAGATGAAGCTTTCTTTACATTACGCAGCATGGAAACTCCCTCGTGGATGGATCCTTGAAGGGATATTTGGGATCACATTCGGACCTATGGTGAAAAAGGAAATATAGTCAGATAAAAACTGGAGAGACCCTTTCTGGGAAACTGCTTGGTGATTTGTGCATTCCACTCAGGGAGTTATAACTTTCTTCTCATAAGGCACAGTTTGAGCACTGTTGCTTTAAAACCAAAAGAGTGATATTCGGAGCACATTGTAGACTATGGCAAAAAGTGAAAACCCGTCCAATAAAAAACAGAAAGAAGCACTCGAAGAAACTGCTCTCTGACATGTCCATTCTTTTCACAGGGTTAAAGCTTACTCTGCATTTCCCAGTTTGAAAGTCAGTCTTTGAGAGTTCTGTAAAGGGATAGTAGTGGTGACCGAAGGCCTGTGTGAGGCAAGGAAATGTCTCCAACGAAAATCGGAGAGAAGCTTTCAGAGCAACTCTTTTGTGATGTTTCTATTCTTCTCATAGCATTGAATCATTGTTTGGATTGACCAGTTTGAAATCACTGTTTCTGTGGAATCCGAGAAAGGACATTTGTAATCGCTCTTTAGAATATCCTGAAAAAGAAATAACCTCAGAGAGAAACCTTAAGGCAGCTTTCTGTGAAACTGCTCCTGTCACATCAATTCCGCTCACACAGTTAAGCTTCTGTTTTCATTGAGCTGTATCATAACACTGTTTTTGTGTAGTCTGCGAAAGGATATTCTAGAGGGCTTTGAAGCTTCTGGTGAGAAAGGAAATGTCATCAGATAGAAACTGGGAAGAAGCTTTCTGAGGAGCTGCTTTGTGACGTGTGCATTCCACTCACAGAAATATACCTTTCCTTTCCTAGGGGATTCCGGAATCCCTTTTGGAGAAAAAGCTACCCAGAGATACTCAGTAGTATAGCAAACACTATGGTGAAAAAGGAAATATCTTCAGACAAAAGCTGGATAGAAGATTTCTGTGAAACTGCTTTGTGTTAGATATATTTATTCATCTCCCATCATTGAAACTTTAATTATATTATGCAGTTTGGAAACTCCGTCGTTCACAGATCCACATAGGGACATTCCGGAGCACATTCAGGCCTATGGTGAAAGAGGAGATATCTTCAGATAAAATCTGCATAGAAGCTTTCTGAGAAACTACTTTGTGATGTATGCATTCCACTCAAAGAGTTATTCCTCTTTTCTCACAAGGCAGTGTTTGAACACTGTTCCTGTGAAACTGAAAAAGTGACAATTCGGAAAGCATTGAGGACTCTGGCAAATAGTGAAATAAACTGAAATAAAATCGAGGAAGAAGTGTACCAAGAATCTGCTCTGCGCTATGTGCCTTCATTTCACAGAGTTAATGCTTACCCTAAGTTGGCCAGTTTTGAAACTCTGTCTTCGAAGAATCTGTGAAGGGATATTTAGTGATGCCTGGAAGCTGGTGGTGAGTGAGGAAATGTTTTCCAATGAAACCTGCAGAGAAACGTTCTGAGCAACCACTTTGCCTTGTGCGTATTCGTCTCATAGAGTTAAACCATTCTTTGCATTGAGCAGCTTGAAATCTCTGCTTTTGTGGAATCTGAGGAAGGACATTTGGGAACAATCCTTAGAATATGGAGAAATAAATATTCTCAGGTAAAATCCAGAAGGAAGCTTTTTATGAAACTGCTCTGTGTCGTCTTAATTCATCTCACTCAGATAAGCCTCTCTTTTCATTGAACAGTTTTCTAGCCCTGTGTATGTTTAGCGTGTGATGGGATATAAGGGAGCACTTTGAGGCTAACAGTGAAAAAGGAAATATGTTCAGACCGAAAGTGGATAGAAGGTTTCCGAGGATCTCCTTTGTGACGTGTGCATTCCAGTCACCATGGTATACCTCTCTTCTCATACAACGTCAGGAAAACTCTTTTGGCAAAACAGGTACCAAGTGATATTCAGGAGCATGTTCATTCCGATGGTGAAAAGGGAAATAGCCTCGGACAAAAACTGGAAAGAAAGTTTCTAGTAATCTGCTCTGTGATATCTATAATCATCTCACATAGATAAAGCTTTCTTTACATTACACAGATTGAAAACTGTCATGGACGGATCCACAAAGGGATCTTTGGGAGCAAATTCTGGATTATGGTGAGAAAGGAACTATCTTCAGATAAAAACTGAAAAGAAGCTTTCTGTGAATCTGCTTTTTGCTATGTTTATTCATCTCACATAGATGAAGCTTTCTTTACATTATGCAGATTGGAAACTCCCTCGTGGATTTATCCATGAAGGGTTATTTGGGATCATATTCGGACCTGTGGTGAAATAGGAAATAAAGTCAGATAAAAACTGGAGAGAAGCTTTCTGAGAAACTGCTTGGTGATGTGCGCATTCCACTCTGGGACTTATAACTTTCTTCCCAGTTTGAACACTCTTCCTGCAAAACCAAAAGAGTGATATTCGGAGCACATTGAAGACTATGACAAAAAGTGAAATGTCGTCCAACCAAAAACAGAAAGAAGCACTTGAAGAAACTGCTCTCTGACATTTCCATTCTGTTCACAGGGTTAAAGCTTACTCCACATTTCCCAGTTTGAAAGTCGGTCTTTCAGGGTTCTGCGAAGGGATAGTAAGTGGCGACCGGAGGCCTGTGTGAGGCAAGGAAATGTCTTCCAACGTAAATCAGAGAGAAGCTTTCTGCGCACCCCTTTTTGTGATGTTTGTATTCATCTCATAGCGTTAAATCATTCTTTGATTTGAGCAGTTTGAAATCACTGTCTCTGTGCAATCTGAGAAAGGGCATTTGGAAACGCTCTTTAGAATATCCTGAAAAAGAAATAACCTCAGAGGGAAACCAGAAGGAAGCTTTCTGTGAACTTGATCTGTGTCACGTGAATTCCGCTCACACGGTTCAGCTTCTCTTTTCATTAAGCTGTATCATAACACTGTTTTTGTTAGGTCTGCAAAGGGATACTCTGGACGGCTTTGAGGCTTACGGTGAGAAAGGAAATGTCCTCAGATAGAAACTGGGGAGAAGCTTTCTGAGGAGCTGCTTTGTGACGTGTGCATTCCACTCACAGAAATATACCTTTCTTCTCCTAGAGGATTCCGGAATCCCTTTGGAGGAAAAGCTACCAAGAGATACTCAGGAGTATAATGATGACTATGGTGAAAAAGGAAATATTCTCAGACAAACACTGGAAAGGAGATTTCTGTGAAACTGCTTTGTGTTAGATATATTTATTCGTCTCACATAGTTAAAACTTTAATTATATTACGCAGTTTGGAAACTCCATCATGCACAGATCTGCCAAGGGACATTCGGGAGCACATTCAGGCTTATGTGAAAGAGGTGATATCTTCAGATAGAAACTGGATAGAAGCTTTCTGAGAAACTAATTTGTGATGTATGCATTCCACTCAGGGAGTTATACCTCTTTTCTCACAAGGCACTGTTTCAACACTGTTCCTGTGAAACCAAAAAAGGGATAATTCAAAAGGCCTTGAGGAATATGATGAGCAGTGAAATGTACTGAATTAAAATCAAGGAAGAAGCATTCCAAGAATCTGCTCCCTGATATTGGCATTCACTTCACAGAGTTAATGCTTACTCTTTGTTGCTCAGTTTCAAAACTTTGTCTTTGAAGAATCTGGAAGGGATATTTAATGATGCCCGGAGGCTTGTGGTGAGCAAGGAAACGTGTTCCAATGAAACCTACAGAGAAACGTTCTGAGTAGCTGATTTGCGATGTGTGTATTCGTCTCCTAGAGTTAAACCAATCTTTGGATTGAGCAGCTTGAAATCACTGTTTTTTTGAAATCTGAGGAAGGACATTTGGGAACGATCCTTAGAATATGGAGAAAGAAATATCCTCAGGTAAAATCCAGAAGGAAGCTTTCTGTGAAACTGCTCTGTGTCCTCTGAATTCCTCTCACTGAGATAAGCCTCTCTTTTCATTGAACAGTTTTCTAGCCCTGTGTATGTTAACATGTGATGGGATATAAGGGAGCACTTTGAGGCTAGTGGTGATAAAGGAAATATGTTCAGACCGAAACTGGAGAGAAACTTTCCAAGGAACTGCTTTGTGATGTGAGCATTCCAGTCACAGTGTTGTACCTCTCTTCTCATACAGGGTCGGGAAACCCTTTTGGAGAAACAGGTACCATGTGATATTCGGGAGCATGTTGATGACGATGGCGAAAAGGAAAATAGCCTCAGACAAAAACTGAAAAGAAGCTTTCTAGAAAACTACTCTGTGATATCTGTAATCATGTCACATAGATAAAGCTTTCTTTACGTTACGCAGCTTGGAAACTGTCATGGACGGATCCACGAAGGGACGTTCGGGAGCACATTCTGGACTAGGGTGAAAAAGGAAATATCTTCAGATAAAAACTGGAAAGAAGCTTTCTGTGAATCTGCTTTTTGCTATCTTTATCCATCTCACATAGGTCAAGCTTTCTTTACATTACAAAGCTTGGAAACTCCCTTGTGGTTGGATCCACGAAGGGATATTTAGGATCACATTTGGGCCTATGGTGAAATAGGAAATATAGTCTGGTAAAGAGTGGAGAGAAGCTTTCTGAGAAACTGCCTGGTGATCTGTGCTTTCCACTCAGGGAGTTATAACTTTCTTCTCATAAGGCACAGTTGGAACACTGTTCCTGTAAAGCCAAACGAGTGATATTCCGAGCACTATCTTACCATAGTAAGAAGTCAAATGTCTTCCAACAAAAAACAGAAAGAAGCACATGAAGAAACTGTTCTCTGACATGTCCATTCTCCTCATAGTGTTAAAGCTTACTCTACATTTCCCAGTTTGAAAGTCAATCTTTGAGGTTGTGTGAAGGGATAGTAAGAGGTGACCGGAGGCCTGTGTGAGGCAAGGAAATGTCTTCCATTGAAAATCGGAGAGAAGCTTTTTGCACAACACTTTTGTGATGTTTGTGTTCATCTCATAGCGTTAAATCATTCCTTGGATTGAACAGTTTGAAATCACTGTTTCTGTGGAATCTGAGAAAGGACATTTGGAAACGCTCTTTAGAATATCCTGAAAAACAAATCACCTCAGATAGAAAGCAAAAGGAAACTTTCTGTGAAACTGCTCTGTGTCACGAGAATTCCGCTCACACAGTTAAGCTTCTGTTCATTGAGCTGTATCATAACTCTGTTTTTGCTTAGTCTGGGAAGGGATAATCTGGAGGGCTTTGAGGCTTATCGTGAGAAAGGAAACGCCTTCAGATAGAAAATGGAGAGAAGCTTTCTGAGGAGCTGCTTTGTGCCGTGTGCATTCCCCACACAGAAATATACTTTTCTTCTCCTAGAGGATTCTGGAATCCCTTTTGTAGAAAAAGCTACCAAGAGATATTCGGGAGTATAGTGATGACTATGATGAAAAAGGAAATATCCTCAGACAAAAACAGGAAAGTAGATTTCTGTGAAACTGCTTTGTGTTAGACATATTTATTCGTCTCGTATAGTTAAACCTTTAATTTTATTATGCAGTTTGGAAACTCCGTCATGCACAGATCCGTGAAGGGACATTCGGGACCACATTCAGGCCAATGGCGAAAGAGGAGATATCTTCAGATAAAAGCTGGATAGAAGCTTTCTGAGAAACTACTCCGTGATGTATGCATTCCACTCAGGGAGTTATACCTCTTTTCTCACGAGGCAGTGTTTGAACACTCTTCCTGTGAAACCAAAAATGTGATATTTTGGAATGCCTTGAGGACTATGGCAAGTAGTGAAATATACTGAAATAAAATCGAGGAAGAAGCGTTCCAAGAATGTGCTCTCTGATGTGTGCATTCACTTCACAGAGTTAATGCTTACTCTATGTTGCGCAGTTTGGAATCTCTGTCTTTGAAGAATCTATGAAGGGTTATTTAGTGATGCCCGGAGGCTTGTGGTGAGCAAGGAAACCTCTTCCAATGAAACCTGCAGATAAACGTTCTGAGAAAGTGCTTTGCGATGTGTGTATTCGTCTCATAGATTTAAACCATTCTTTCAATTGAGCAGCTTGAAATCACTGTTTTTGTGGAATCTGAGAAAGGACATTTGGGAATGATCCTTAGAATATGGAGAAAGAAATATCCTCAAGTAAAAACCAGAAGGAAGCTTTCTGTGAAACTGCTCTGTGTCAACTTAATTCCTCTCACTCAGATAAGCCTGTCTTTTCATTGAGCAGTTTTCTAGCCCTGTGCATGTTTAGCGTGTGATGGGATATTCGGGAGCACTCGAGGCTAACGTTGAAAGAGGAAATATGTTCAGACCGAAACTGGAGAGAAGATTTACGAGGAACTGCTTTGAGACTTGTACATTCTAGTCATAGTGCTATACCTCTCTTGTCATACAGCCTCGGGGAAATCCTTTTGGAGAAGCAGGTACCAAGTGATATTCGGGAGCATGCTGATGCCGATGGTGAAAAGGAAATAGCCTCAGAAAAAACTGGAAAGAAGCTTCCTAGGAAACTACTCTGTGATATGTGTAATCATCTCACATAGATAAAGCTTTCTTTACATTATGCAGCTTGGAAATTTTCATGAACGGATCCACGAAGGGACTTTTGGGAGCACATTCTGGACTATGGTGATAAAGGAAATATCTTTAGATAAAAACTGGAAAGAAGCTTTCTGTGAATCTGCTTTTTGATATGTTTATTCATCTCACATAGCTGAAGCTTTCTTTACATTACGCAGCTTGGAAACTCCCTTGTGGATGGATCTGCGAAGGGATATTTGGGATCACATTCGGGCCTATGGTGAAATAGGACCTATAGCCAGTTATAAACTGGAGAGAAGCTTTCTCAGAAACTGCTTGGTGATGTATGCATTCCACTCAGGGTTTTATGACTTTCTTCTCATAAGGCACAATTTGAATACTGTTCCTGTAAAACCGAAAGAGTGATATTCAGAGCACTTTGAAGAATATGGCAAAAAGTGAAATGTCGTCCAATAAAAAACAGAAAGAAGCACTCGAAGAAACTGTGCTGTGGCATTTCCTTTCTTTTCACAGGGTTAAAGCTTACTCTACATTTCCCAGTTTGAAAGTCGTTCTCTGAGGGTTGTGCGAAGGGACAGAAAGTGGCGACCGGAGGCATCTGTGAGGCAAAAAAATGTCTTCCATTGAAAATTGGAGAGGAGCTTTCTGCGCAACTCTTTTGTGATGTTTGTAGGCATGACATAGACTTAAATCATACTTTAGATTGAGCAGTTTGACATCACTGTTTCTGTGGAATCTGAGAAAGGACAATTGGAAATGATCTGTTGAATATCCTGAGAAATAAATAACCTCAGAGAGAAACCATTAGGAAGCTTTCTGTGAAACTGCTCTGTGTCAAGTGAATTTCTCTCACACAATTAAGCTTCTCTTTTCATTGAGCTGTATCATAACACTGTTTTTCCTTAGTCTGCGAAGCTATATTCTGGAGAGCTTTGAGGCTTATGGTGAGAAAGGAAACGTCTTCAGATAGAAACTGGAGAGAAGCTTTCTGAGGAGCTGCTTTGTGATGCATGCATTCCACTCGCAGAAATATACCTTTCTGCCCCTGGAGGATTCTAGAATCCCTTTTGGAGAAAAAGCTACCAAGAGATATGTGGGAGTATAGCTACAATTATGGTGAAAAAGGAAATATCCTCAGAGAAAAACTGGAAAGAAGATTTCTGTGAAACTGCTTTGTGTTAGATATATTTATTCGTCTTGCATAGTTAAAACTTTAATTATATTATGCATTTTGGAAATTGCATCATGCACAGATCTGCGAATGGACATTCGGGAGCACTTTCAGGCCTACGGGGAAAGAGGAGATAACTTCAGATAAAAACTGGATAGAAGCTTTCTGAGAAATTACTTTGTGATGTATGCATTCCACTCAGGGAGTTATACCTCTTTTCTCACAAGGCAATGTTTGAACACTGTTACTGTGAAACAAAAAGTGATGTTTCGGAACCCATTCAAGATTATGGCGAATAGTGAAATATACTGTAATAAAATCGAAGAAGAAACATTCCAGGAATCTGCTCTCTGATATGTGAATTCATTACACCGAGTTAATGCTTACTCTACGTTGCCCAGTTTTGAAACTCCGTCTTTGAAAAACCTGTGAAGGGATATGTATTGATGCTCAGAGGCTTTTGGTGAGCGAGGAAATGTCTTCTGATGAAACCAGGAGAGAAACGTTCTGAACAACTGCTTTGCGATGTGTGTATTCATCTCGTAGACTTAAACCACTCTTTAGATTGAGCAGCTTGAAATTACTGTTTTTGTAGAATCTGAGGAAGGACATTTGGGAATGATCCTTAGAATATAGCGAAAAAAAAAATCCTCACATAAAAATCCAAAAGAAAGCTTTCTGTGAAACTGCTCTGTGTCGTCTTAATTCCTCGCACTCAGATAAGCCTCTCTTTTCATTGATCAGTTTTCTAGCCCTGTGTATGTTTAGCGTGTGAGGGGATATTCGGGAGCAGTTTGAAGCTAAAGTTGAAAAAGGAAACATGTTCAGACCGAAACTGGAGAGAAGCTTTTCGAGGAAATGCTTTGTGACGTGTGCATTCCAGTCACATTGTTATACCTCTGTTCTCATACAGGGTCGGGGAAACCCTTTTGGAGAAACAGGTACCAAGTGATATTCGGGAGCACGTTGATGCAGATGGTGAAAAGGGAAATAGCCTCAGAGAAAAACTGGAAAGAAGCTTTCCAGGAAACTACTCTGTGATATCTGTAATCCTCTCACATAGATAAAGCTTTCTTTACATACACAGCTTGGAATCTCTCATGGACGGATCCATGAAAGGACCTTCGGGCACACATTCAGGACTCTGGTGAAAAAGGAAATATCTTCAAATAAAAATTTGAAAGAAGCTTTCTTTGAATCTGTTTTTTGCTAAGTTTATTCATCTCACATAGCTGAAGCTTTCTTTACATTATGCAGCTTGGAGAAGCTTTCTGAGAAACTGCTTGGTGATATGTACATTCCACTCAGGGAGTTATAACTTTCTTCTAATAAGGCACAGTTTGAACACTGTTCCTGTAAAAGCAAAAGAGTGATATTCCGAGCACATTGAAGACTATGGCAAAAAGTGAAATGTCGTTCAATTAAAAACAGAAAGAACCACTCAAATAAACTGTTCTCTGACATGTCCATTCTTTTTGCAGTGTTAAAGCTTACTCTATATTTCCCAGTTTAAACATCTGTCTTTGAGGGTTCTGCAAAGGGATAGTAAGTGGTGACCAGAGGCCTGTATGAGGCAAGGAAATATCTTCCATCGAAAATTGGAGAGAAGCTTTCTGTGCAACCATTTTGTGATGCTTGTATTCATCTCATAGAGTTAAATCATTGTTTGGATTGAGCAGTTTGAAATCACTCTTTCTGTGGAATCTAAGAAAGTACTTTTGGAAACACTCTTTAGAACATCCTGAAAAAGAAATAACCTCAGATAGAAAGCAGAAGGAACCTTTCTGTGAATCTGCTCTGTGTCTCATGAATTTTGCTCATACATTTAAACTTCTCTTTTCATAGAGTAGTATCATAACATTGTTTTTGTTTAGTCTGCAAAGGGATATTCTGGAGGGCTTTGAGGTTGATGGTGAGAAAGGAAACGTCTTCAGATAGAAACTGGAGAGAACCTTTCTGAGGAGCTGCTTTGTGACATGTGCATTCCACTCACAGAAATATACATTTCTTCTCCTAGAGGATTCCGGAATCCCTATTGGAGAAAAGGCTACCAAGAGATATTCGGGAGAATAGCGACAACTACAGTGAAAAAGGAAATATCCTCAGACAAATACTGGAAAGAAGATTTCTGTGAAACTGCTTTGCGTTAGATATATTTATTCATCTCGCATAGGTAAAACTGTAATTATATTATGCAGTTTGGAAATTTCATCATACACAGACCCACTAAGGAACATTCGGGAGTACATTCAAGCCTACAGTGAAAGAGGAGATATCTTCAGTTAAAAACTGGATAGAAGCTTTCTGGGAAACTACTTTGTGATGTAGGCATTCCACTCGGAGTTATACCTCTTTTCTCACAAGGCAGTGTTTGAACACTGTTCCTGTGAAACCGAAAAAGTGATATTTAGGAATGCATTCAGGACTATTGCGAGTAGTGAAATATACTGAAATAAAATCGAGGAAGAAGCGTTCCAGGCATCTGCTCTCTGATATGTTCATTCACTTCTCAGAGTTAATGCTTACTCTATGTTGCCCAGTTTCGAATCTCTGTCTTTGAAGGATCTGTGAAAGGATATTTAGTGACGCCCAGAGGCCTGTGGTGAGTGAGGAAACGTCTTCTGATGAAACCTACAGAGAACCTTTCTGAGCAACTGCTTTCGATGTGTGTATTCGTCTCAAAGAGGTAAACCATTCTTTGGATTGAGCAGAGTGAAATCACTGTTTTTGTGGAATCTGAGAAAGGACATTTCTTAATGATCCTTAGAATATGGAGAAAGAATTATCCTCAGGTAAAATCCAGAAGGAAGCTTTCTGTGAAACTTCTTTGTGTCGTCTTAATTCCTATCAGTCAGTTCAGCCTCTGTTTCCATTGATCAGTTTCCTAACTCTGTGTATATTTGTCGTGTGATGGCATATTCGGGAGCACTTTGAAGCTTATGGTGAAATAGGATATATGTTCAGAACAAAACTGGAGAGAAGCTTTCCGAGGAAGTGCTTTCTGACATGGGCATTTCAGTCACTGTGTTATACCTCCCTTCTCATACAGCGTTGGTGAAACCCTCTTGGAGGAACAGGTACCAAGTGATATTCGATAGCATGTTGATGCCGATGGTGAAAATGCAAATAGCCTCAGACAAAAATTGGAAAGAAGCTTTCTAGGAAACTACTCTGTGATATGCGTAATCATCTCACATAGATAAAGCTTTCTTTACATTACGCAGCTTGGAAACTGTCATGGAGGGATCCATGAAGGGACCATTGAGAGCACATTCAGGACTATGGTGAAAATGGAAATATCTTCAGAAAAAGACTGGAAAGAAGCTTTCTGTAAATCTGCTTTTTGCTATGTTTAATCGTCTCACAAGGCTGAATCTTTCCTTACATTACACAGCTTGGAAATTCCCTCGTGGATGGATCCACAATGGGATATTTGGGATCACATTCGGGCCTATGGTGAAATAGGAAATATAGTCAGATAAAAAATGGAGAGAAGTCTTCTGAGGAACTGCTTGGTGATGTGTGCATTCCACTCAGGGAGCTATACCTTTCTTCTCATAAGGCACAGTTTGAACTCTGTTTCTGTAAAACCAAAAGAGTGATATTCGGAACACATTTAAGACTATGGCAAAAAGTCAAATGTCACCCAATTAAAAATAGAAAGAAGCACGCGAAGAAGCTGCTCTCTGACATGTCCATTCTTTTCACAGGGTTAAAGTTTCCTCTGCATTACCCAGTTTGAAAGTCGGTCTTTGAGGTTCCTGCAAAGGGATAATATGTGGCAACTGGAATCCTGTGTCGAGCAAGGAAATGGCTTCCATCGAAAAGAGGAGAGAATCTTTCCGTGCAACTCTTTTGTGATGTTTGTATTCATCTCATACCGTTATAAGATTCTTTGGATTGAGCAGTTTGAAATCACTGTTTCTGTGGAATCTGAGAAAGGACATCTGGAAATCCTCTTTAGAATATCCTGAAAAAGGAGTAACCTAGTGATAACCAGAAGAAAGCTTTCTGTGAAACTGCTCTGTGTCACGTGAATTCTGCTCACACAGTTAAGCTTCACTTTTCATAGAGCAGTATCATAACACTGTTTTTGTTTAGTCTGCAAAGGGATATTCTGGAACCCTATGAGGCTTACAGTGAGAAAGGAAACGTCTTTAAATAGAAACTGGAGAGAAGCTTTTTGGGGAGCTGCTATGTGACATGAGCATTCCACTCACAGAAATATTCTTTTCCTCTAAAATAGGATTCCGGAATCCCTTTTGGAGAAAAAGCTACCAAGAGATATTCGGGAGTACAGCAACGACTATGGTGAAAAAGGAAATATCCTCAGACAAATACTGGAAAGAAGATTTCTGTGAAACTGCTTTGTGTTAGATATATATTCATCTCACATCGTTGAAACCTTAATTATATTATGCAGTTTGGAAACTCCATCATTCACAGATCTGCGAAGGGACATTCGGGAGCACATTCAGGCCTACGGTGAAAGAGGAGATATCTTCAGATAAAAACTTGATAGAAACCTTCTGAGAAACTACTTTGTGATGTATGCATTCCACTCAGGGAGTTATAGCTCTTTTCTGACAATGCATTGTTTCAACACTGTTCCTGTGAAACCGAAAAAATGATATTTCAGAACGTATGGAGGACTAGAGTGAATAGTGAAGTATACTGAAAGAAATTCGAGGAAGAAGCATTGCAAGAATCTGCTCTCTGATGGGGCATTCACTTCACAGAGTTAACGCTTCTTCTATGTTGCCCAGTTTCGAACTCTGTCTTAGAAGAATCTATGAAGGGATATTTAGTGACACCCGGAGGCTTGCCGTGAGCGAGGAAACGCCTTCCGATGAAACATGCAGAGAAACGTTCTGAGCAACTGCTTTGTGACGTGTGTATTCGTCTCGTAGAGTTAAACCATTCTTTGGATTGAGCAGCTTGAAATCACTGTTTTTGTGGAATCTGAGGAGGACATTTGGGAATGATACTTAGAATATGGAGAAAGAAATATCCTCAGGTAAAATCCAGAAGGAAGCTTTCTGTGAAACTGTTCTGTGTCGTCTTAATTCCTCACACTCAGATAAGCCTCTCTTTTCATTGAGTAGTTTTCTAGCCCTGTGTATGTTTAGTGTGTGATGGGATATTCGGGAGCAGTTTGAGGCTAATGGTGAAAATGGAAATATGTTCAGACTGAAACCGGAGAGAAAGTTTTCCAGGAACTGTATTGAGACCTGTTCGTTACAGTCACAGTGTTATACCTCTCTTCTCATACAGCTTCGTGAAAGCCTTTTCGAGAAACAGGTACCAAGTGATATTCGGGAACATCTTGATGCCGATGGTGAAATGGGAAATAGCCTCAGACAAAAACTGGAAAGAAGCGTTCTAGGAAACTACTCTGTGATATATGTAATCATCTCACATAGATAAAGCTTTATTTACATTACGCCACTTGGAAACTGTCATGGATGGATACATGAAGGGACCTTCGGGAGCACATTCTGGAATCTGGTTAGAAAGGAAATATCTTCAGATAAAAAATGGAAAGAAGCATTCTGGAATCTGCTTTTTACTATGTTTATTTATCTCACACAAGTGAAGTTTTCTTTACATTACACAGATTGGAAACTCCTTCGTGGATGGATCCGCAAAGGGATATTTGGAATCACATTCGGTCCTATGGTGAAATAGGAAATATAGTCAGATAAAAACTGGAGAGAAGCTTTCTGAGAAACTGCTTGGTGATGTGTGCATTACACTCAGGGAGTTATAAATCTCTTCTCATAAGGCACAGTTTGAACACTGTTGCTGTAAAACCAAAAGACTGATATTCGAGAACATTGAAGAGTATGGCAAAAAGTGAAATGTCGTCCAACAAAAAACAGAAAGAAGCACTCGAATAAGCTACTCTCTGGCAGGTCCATCCTTTTCAGAAGGGTAAAGCTTACTCTACATTTCCCAGACTGAAAGTCGCTCTTTGAGGGTTCTGCGAAGGGATACTAAGTGGCAACCTGAGGCTTGTGTGAGGCAAGGAAATGTCTTCCATCGAAAATTGGAGAGAAGTATTCTGGGCAACTCTTTCGTGATGCTTGTATTCATCTCATAGAGCTAAATCATTCCTTCGATTGAGCAGTTTGAAATCACTGTTTCTGTGGAATCTGAGAAAGTACATTTGGAAATGTTCTTTAGAATATCCTGAAAAAAAAATAACATCAGAGAGAAACCAGAAGGAATCTTTCTGTGAAACTGCTCTGTGTCACGTGAATTCCACTCACATTTAAGCTTCTCTTTTCATTGGGCTGCATCATAACACTGCTTTTCTTTAGTCTACTAAGGGATATCCTGGAAGGCTTAGAGGCTTATGATGAGAAAGGAATCATCTTCAGATAGAAACTGAATAGAAGCTTTCTGAGGAGCTGCTTTGTGATGTGTGCATTCCACTCACAGAAATATACGTTTCTTCTCCTAGAGGATTCAGGAATTCCTTTTGGAGAAAAAGCTACCAAGAGATATTTGGGAGTATAGCGACGACTATGGTGGAAAAAGGAATATCTCCAGACAAAAACTGGAAAGAAGATTTCTGTGAAACTGCTTTGTGTTAGATATATCTATTAATCTCGGATAGTAAAAACTTTTCTTATATTACACAGTTTGGAAACGCCGTCATGCAAGGACCTGAGAAGGGACATTCGGGAGCACATTCATGCCTACAGAGAAAGAGGAGATATCTAGAGATAAAAACTGGATAGAAGCTTTCTGAGAAACTATTTTGTGATGTATGCATTATACTCAGGGAGTTATACATATTTTCTCACAAGATAGTGTTTGAATATTGTTCTTGTGAAACCGAAAATGTCATATTTTGGAACACATTGAGGACTATGGCGAACAGTGAAATATACTGAAATAAAATCAGGAAGAAACATTCCAAGAATCTCCTCTCTGATATGTGCATTCACTTCACAGAGTTAATGCTTACACTATGTTGCCCAGTTTTGAAACTCTGTCTTTGAATAATGTGTGAAGGGATATTTAGTGAGCCTGGAGGCTTGCATTGAGCGAGGAAACGTCTTCTGATGAAACCTGCAGGGAAACGTACTGAGCCACTGCTTTGCAATGTGTGTATTCGTCTCATCGAGTTCAACCATTCTTTGGAATGAAGAGCTTGCAATCACTGTTTTTGTGGAATCTGAGGAAGTATATTTGGGAACGATCCTTATAATATGGGGAAGAAATATCCTCAGGTAAAATCCAGAAGGAAGCTTTCTGTGAAAATGCTCTGTGTCGTCTTAATTCCTCTCACTCAGATAAGCCTCTCTTTTAATTGAGCAGTTTTCTAGCCCTGTGTATGTTTTGTGTATGATGGGATATTCGGGAGCACGTTGAGGCTAATGGTGAAAAATAAATACGTCCAGACCGAAACTGGAGATAAACTTTCCGAAGAACTGCTTTGTGACGTGTGCAATCCAGTCACAGTGCTATACCTCCCTTCTCATACAGCATCGGGGAAACCCTTTTGGAGAAACAGGTACCAAGTGATATTCGAGAGCATGTTGATGCTGATGCTGGAAACGTAAAGAGCCTCAGATAAAAACTGAAAAGAAGCTTTCTAGGAAACAACACTGTGATATTTGTAATCATCTCACATAGATAAATCCTTCTTTACATTATGCAGCTTGGAAACTGTCAGGGACGGATCCACGAAGGGACTCTTGGGAGCACATTCTGGACTGTGGTGAAAAAGGAAATATCTTCAGATTAAAACTGTAAAGAAACGTTCGAGGGGCGGAGCAAGATGGCCAAAGAGGAAAAGCTCCAGTCTCCAACTCTCAGCGCGAGCGACACAGATGACCCGTGATTTCTGCATTTTCAACTGAGGTACTGGAGTCATCTCACTAGGGAATGCCGGACAATCCGTGCTGGTCAGCTGCTGCAGCCCGAGCAGCGAGAGCTGAAGCAGGGCGAGGCATCAACTCACTTGGGAAGCACAAGGGGGAAGGGAATCCCTTTTCCTAGTCAGGGGAATTGAGACACACAACTCCTGGAAAATCGGGAAACTCCCACCCCAATACTGCACTTTAAGCAAACGGGCACACCAGGAGAATATACCCGACACCTGGCCGGGAGGGTCCCACGCCCACGGAGCCTCCCTCGTTGCTAACACAGCAATCTGCAGTGATCTAACTGCAAGGCAGCAGTGAGGCTGGGGGAGGGGCGCCCGCCAATGCTGAGGCTTAAGTAGGTAAAGAAAGACGCTGGGAAGCTCGAACTGGGTGGAGCTCACAGCAGCTCAAGAAAACCTGCTTGTCTCTGTAGACTCCACCTCTGGGGACAGGGCACAGCTGAAAAATAAGAGGGGAAGCAGCAGAGGCCTGTGCAGACGTGAACAACTCTGTCTGACAGCTTTGAAGAGAGCAGTGGATCTCCCAACACGGAGGTTGAAATCTGAGAACGGACAGAATGCCTGCTCAAGTGGGTCCCTGACCCCTGAGTAGCCTAACTGGGAGACATCCCCCACTAGGGGCAGTCTGACACCCCACACCTCACAGGGTGGAGTACAACCCTGAGAGGAAGCTTCCAAAGTAAGAATCAGACAGGTACACTCGCTGTTCAGCAATACTCTATCTTCTGCAACCTCTGCTGCTGATACCCAGGCAAACAGGGTCTGGAGTGGACCTCAAGCAATCTCCAACAGACCTACAGCTGAAGGTCCTTACTATTAGAAGGAAAACTATCAAACAGGAAGAACACCTATACCAAAACCCCATCAGTACGTCACCATCATCAAACACCAGAGGCAGATAAAACCATGAAGATGGGGAAGAAGCAGGGCAGAAAAGCTGGAAATTCAAAAAATAAGAGCGCATCTCCCCCTGCAAAGGA
>NC_045451.1:27202280-27275900 GCF_002776525.5 Piliocolobus tephrosceles | reverse complement strand
AAAAGACCAAATCTACGTCTGATTGGGGTGCCTGAAAGTGAGGGGGAAAATGGCACCAAATTGGAAAACACTCTACAGGATATCATCCAGGAGAACTTCCCCAACCTAGCAGGGCAGGCCAACATTCAAATTCAGGAAATACAGAGAACGCCACAAAGATACTCCTCCAGAAGAGCAACTCCAAGACACATAATTGCCAGATTCACCAAAGTTGAAATGAAGGAAAAAATCTTAAGGGCAGCCAGAGAGAAAGGTCAGGTTACCCACAAAGAGAAGCCCATCAGACTGACAGCAGATCTCTCGGCAGAAACTCTACAAGCCAGAAGAGAGTGGGGGCCAATATTCAACGTTCTTAAAGAAAAGAATTTTAAACCCAGAATTTCATATCCAGCCAAACTAAGTTTCATAAGTGAAGGAGAAATAAAATCCTTTACAGATAAGCAGATGCTTAGAGATTTTGTCACCACCAGGCCTGCCTTACAAGAGACCCTGAAGGAAGCCCTAAACATGGAAAGGAACAACCGGTACCAGCCATTGCAAAAACATGCCAAAATGTAAAGACCATCGAGGCTAGGAAGAAACTGCATCAACTAATGAGCAAAATAACCAGTTAATATCATAATGGCAGGATCAAGTTCACACATAACAATATTAACCTTAAATGTAAATGGACTAAATGCACCAATTAAAAGACACAGACTGGCAAACGGGATAAATAGTCAAGACCCATCAGTCTGCTGTATTCAGGAGACCCATCTCACATGCAGAGACATACATAGGCTCAAAATAAAGGGATGGAGGAAGATCTACCAAGCAAATGGAGAACAAAAAAAAGCAGGGGTTGCAATCCTAGTCTCTGATAAAACAGACTTTAAACCATCAAAGATCAAAAGAGACAAAGAAGGCCATTACATAATGGTAAAGGGATCAATCCAACAGGAAGAGCTAACTATCCTAAATATATATGCACCCAATACAGGAGCACCCAGATTCATAAAGCAAGTCCTTAGAGACTTACAAAGAGACTTAGACTCCCATACAATAATAATGGGGGACTTCAACACTCCACTGTCAACATTAGACAGATCAATGAGACAGAAAGTTAACAAGGATATCCAGGAATTGAACTCATCTCTGCACCAAGCGGACCTGATAGACATCTATAGAACTCTCCACCCCAAGTCAACAGAATATACATTCTTCTCAGCACCACATCACACTTATTCCAAAATTGACCACATAATTGGAAGTAAAGCACTCCTCAGCAAATGTAAAAGAACAGAAATTATAACAAACCGTCTCTCTGACCACAGTGCAATCAAACTAGAACTCAGGACTCAGAAATTCAATCAAAACCGCTCAACTACATGGAAACTGAACAACCTGCTCCTGAATGACTACTGGGTACATAACGAAATGAAAGCAGAAATAAAGATGTTCTTTGAATCCAATGAGAACAAAGATACAACATACCAGAATCTCTGGGACACATTTAAAGCAGTGTGTAGAGCGAAATTTAATAGCACTAAATGCCCACAAGAGGAAGCAGAAAAGATCTAAAATTGACACTCTAACATCACAATTAAAAGAACTAGAGAGGCAAGAGCAAACACACTCAAAAGCTAGCAGAAGGCAAGAAATAACTAAGATCAGAGCAGACCTGAAGGAGATAGAGACACAAAAAACCCTCCAAAAAATCAATGAATGCAGGAGCTGGTTTTTTGAAATGATCAACAAAATTGACAGACCGCTAGCAAGATTAATAAAGAAGAAAAGAGAGAGGAATCAAATAGATGCAATAAAAAATGATAAAGGGGATATCACCAGCGACCCCACTGAAATAGAAACTACCGTCAGAGAACACTATAAACATCTCTACGCAAATCAACTAGAAAATCCAGAAGAAATGGATAATTTCCTGGACACGTACACTCTCCCAAGACTAAACCAGGAAGAAGTTGAATCCCTGAATAGACCAATAGCAGGCTCCGAAATTGAGGCAACAATTAACAGCTTACCCACCAAAAAAAGTCCAGGACCAGATGGATTCACAGCTGAATTCTACCAGAGGTACAAGGAGGAGCTGGTACCATTCCTTCTGAAACTATTCCAATCAATAGAAAAAGAGGCAATCCTCCCTAACTCATTTTATGAGGCCAACATCATCCTGATACCAAAGCCTGGCAGAGACACAACAAAAAAAGAGAATTTTAGACCAATCTCCCTGATGAACATCGATGCAAAAATCCTCAATAAAATACTGGCAAACCGGATTCAGCAGCACATCAAAAACTTATCCACCATGATCAAGTGGGCTTCATCCCTGGGATGCAAGGCTGGTTCAACATTCGCAAATCAATCAACGTAATCCAGCATATCAACAGAACCAAAGACAAGAACCACATGATTATCTCAATAGATGCAGAAAAGGCTTTTGACAACATTCAACAGCCCTTCATGCTAAAAACGCTCAATCAATTCGGTATTGATGGAACGTACCTCAAAATAATAAGAGCTATTTATGACAAACCCACAGCTAATATCATACTGAATGGGCAAAAACTGGAAAAGTTCCCTTTGAAAACTGGCACAAGACAGGGATGCCCTCTCTCACCACTCCTATTCAACATAGTGTTGGAAGTTCTGGCTAGGGCAATCAGGCAAGAGAAAGAAATCAAGGGTACTCAGTTAGGAAAAGAAGTCAAATTGTCCCTGTTTGCAGATGACATGATTGTATATTTAGAACACCCCATTGTCTCAGCCCAAAATCTCCTTAAGCTGATAAGCAACTTCAGCAAAGTCTCAGGATACAAAATTAATGTGCAAAAATCCCAAGCATTCTTATACACCAGTAACAGACCAGCAGAGAGCCAAATCAGGAATGAACTTCCATTCACAACTGCGTCAAAGAGAATAAAATACCTAGGAATCCAACTCACAAGGGATGTAAAGGACCTCTTCAAAGGAGAACTACAAACCACTGCTCAGGGAAATAAAAGAGGACACAAACAAATGGAAGAACATACCATGCTCATGGATAGGAAGAATCAATATCATGAAAATGGCCATACTGTCCAAGGTTATTTATAGATTCAATGCCATTCCCATCAAGCTACCAATGAGTTTCTTCACAGAATTGGAAAAAACTGCTTTAAAGTTCATATGGAATCAAAAAAGAGCCCGCATTGCCAAGACAATCCTAAGTCAAAAGGACAAAGCTGGAGGCATCACGCTATCTGACTTCAAACTATACTACAAGGCTACAGTAACCAAAACAGCATGGTACTGGTATAAAAACAGAGATATAGACCAATGGAACAGAACAGAGTCCTCAGAAATAATACCACACATCTACAGCCATCTGATCTTTGACAAACCTGAGAGAAACAAGAAATGGGGAAAGCATTCCCTATTTAATAAATGGTGCTGGGAAAATTGGCTAGCCATAAGTAGAAAGCTGAAACTGGATCCTTTCCTTACTCCTAATTAAAGATGGAGACTTAAATATTAGACCTAATACCATAAAAACCCTAGAAGAAAATCTAGGTAGTGCCATTCAGGACATAGGCATGGGCAAGTATTTCATGTCTAAACCACCAAAAGTAATGGCAGCAAAAGCCAAAATTCACAATTGGGATGTAATTAAACTAAAGAGCATCTGCACAGCAAAAGAAACTACCATCAGAGTGAACAGGCATCCTACAGAATGGGAGAAAATTTTTGCAATCTACTCATCTGACAAAGGGCTAATATCCAGAATCTACAAAGAACTCAAACAAATATACAAGAAAAAAACAAACAACCCCATCAAAAAGGGGGAAAGGATATGAACAGGCATTTCTCAAAAGAAGACATTCATACAGCCAACAGACACATGAAAAAATGCTCATCATCACTCGCCATCAGAGAAATGCAAATCAAAACCACAATGAGATACCATCTCACACCAGTTAGAATGGCAATCATTAAAAAATCAGGAAACAACAGGTGTTGGAGAGGATGTGGAGAAATAGGAACACTTTTACACTGTTGGTGGGAGTGTAAACTAGTTCAACCATTATGGAAAACAGTATGGCAATTCCTCAAGGATCTAGAACTCGATGTACCGTATGACCCAGCCATCCCACTACTGGGTATATACCCAAAGGGTTATAAATTATTCTACTACAAGACACATGCACACGTATGTTTATTGCGGCACTATTCACAATAGCAAAGACTTGGAATCAACCCAAATGTCCATCTGTGACAGACTGGATTAAGAAAATGTGGCACATATACACCCTGGAATACTATGCAGCCATAAAAAAGGATGAGTTTGCTTCCTTTGTAGGCACATGGATGCAGTTGGAAACCATCATTCTTAGCAAACTATCACAAGAAGAGAAAACCAAACACCGCATGTTCTCACTCATAGGTGGGAACTGAACAATGAGCTCACTTGGACTCGGGAAGGGGAACATCACACACCTGGGCCTATCATGGGGAGGGGGGAGGTTGGAGGTATTGCATTGGGGAGTTATACATGATATAAATGATGAATTGATGGGTGTTGACTTGTTGATGGGTGCAGCACACCAACATGGCACATATATACATATGTAACAAACCTGCACGTTATGCACATGTACCCTAGAACTTAAAGTATAATAATAATAATAATAATAATAATAATAATAATAATAATAAACAAAAAAAACAAAAAAAGAAGAAAATTTCTGTGAATCTGATTTTTGCTATATTTATTCCTCTCACATAGATGAAGATTTCTGTACATTACCGAGCTTGGAAACTCCCTCATGAATGGATCCAAGAAGGGATGTTTGGGATCACATTCAGGCCTATGGTGAAATAGGAAAAATAGTCAGAGAAAAAGTGGAGAGAACTTTTCTGAGAAACTGCTTGGTGATGTGTGCATTCCACTCAGGGAGTTATAGCTTCCTTCTCATAAGGCACAGTTAGAACAATGTTCCTGAAATACCAAAAGAGTGATATTCGGAGCACATTGAAGACTGTGGCAAAAAGTGAAATGTCGTTCAATAAAAAACAGAAAGAAGCACTCGAAGAAACTGCTCTCTGACATGTTCGTTCTTTTCACAGGTTAAAGCTCATGCTACATTTGCCACTTTCAAAGTCGTTCTTTGACGGTTCTGGGAAGGGATAGTAAGGTGCAACCAGAGGCCTGTGTGAGGCAAGGAAATATTTTCCATCGAAAATTGGAGACAAGCTTTCTGCGCAGCACTTTTGTGAAGTTTGTATTCATCTCAGAGAGTTAAATCATTCTTTGGATTGAGCAGTTTGAAATCACCGTTTCTATGGAATCTGAGAAAGGACATTTCCAAACGCTCTTTAGAATATCCTGAAAAAGAAATAACCTCTGAGAGAAACCATAAGGAAACTTTGTGTGAAACTGCTCTGTGTCACGTGAATTCCACTCACACAATTAAGATTCTCTTTTCATTGAGCTGTGTCATAACACTCTTTTTGTTTAGTCTGCAAAGGATATTCTTGAGGGCTTTGAGGCTTACGGTGAGAAAGGAAACGTCTTCAGATAGAAATTGGAGTGAAACTTTCTGAGGAGCTGCTTTGTGACGTGTGCATTCCACTCACAGAAATATATCTTTCTTCTCCTAGAGGATTGCGGAATCCCTTTTGGAGAAAAAGCTAAAAAAGAGATATTCGGGAGTATAGCAACGACTATGGTGAAAAACGAAATATCCTCAGACAAATACTGGAAAGAAGATTTCTGTGAAACACCTTTGTGTTAGGTATATTTATTCGTCTTGCATAGTTAAAACTTTTCTTGTATTACGCTATTTGGAAACTTGGTCATGCACGGATCAGCGAAGGGACGTTCAGGAGCACATTCAGGCCTACGGTGAAAGAGGAGATATCTTCAGATAACAACTGGATAGAAGCTTTCTGAGAAACTACTTTGTGATGTATGCATTCCACTCAGGGAGTTACACCTCTTTTCTCACAGGGCAGTGTTTGAAACCAGTTCCTGTGAAAACAGAAATGTGATATTTCGGAGTGCATTGAGGACTATGGCAAATAGTGAAATATACTGAAATAAAATTGAGGAAGAAGCGTTCCAGGAATCTGCTCTCCGATATGTGCATTCACTTCACAGACTTAATGCTTACTTTATATTGCCCAGGTTCACAACTCTGTCGTTGAAGAATCTGTGAAGGGATATGTAGCGAAGCCCGGAGGCTTGTGGTGATCAAGGAAACGTCTTCTGCTGAAACCTGCACAGAAACGTTCTGAGCAACTGCTTTGTGATGTGTGCATTCGTCTCATAGAATTAAACCATACTTTGGACTAAGCAGCTTGAAATCTCTTTTTTTGTGGAATCTGAGGTAGGACATTTGGGAACAATCCTTAGAATATGTAGAAAGAAATATCCTAAGGTAAAATCCAGAAAGAAGCTTCTGTAAAACTGCTCTGTGTCATCTTAATTCCTGTCACTCAGATAAGCCTCACTTTTCATTGAGCAGTTTTCTAGCCCAGTGTATGTTTAGCGTGTGATGGCATACTCGGGAGCACTTTGAGGCTAACGGTGAAAAAGTAAATATGTTTAGACCGAAACTGGAGAGAAGCTTTCCGAGGAACTGCTTTGTGACGTGTGCATTCCATTCACAGTGTTATACCTCTCTTCTCATACACCGTCAGGGAAACCCCTTTGGAGAAACAGGTACCAAGTGATATTCGGGAGCATGTTGATGCGATGGTGAAAAGGGAAATAGCCACAGACAAGAACTGCAAAGAAGATTTCTAGAATAGTACTCTGTGATATATGTAATCATCTCACATAGATAAAGCTTTTGTTACATTACGCAGCTTGCAAACTCTCATGGATGGATCCATGAAGGTACCTTCGTGAGCACATTCTGCACTATGGTGAAATAGGAAATATCTTCAGATAAAAACTGGAAAGAAGCTTTCTGTGAATCTGCCTTTTGCTATGTTCAGTCATCTCACATAGATGAAGATTTTTTTACATTATGCAGGTTGGAAACTCCCTCGTGGTTGTATCTGCGAACGGATATATGGGATCATATTCGGGCCTATGGTGAAATAGGAAATACAGTCAGATAAAAACGGGAGAGAAGCTTTGTGAGAAACTGCTTGGTAATGTGTGCATTCCACTCAGGGAGTTGTAAGTTTCCTCTCATAAGGCACAGTTTGAACACTGTTCCTGTAAAACCAAAAGGGTGATATTTGGAGCACATTGAAGTTTACGGCAGAATGTGAAATGTCATCCAAAAAAAAAAAAAAAAAGAGAAAGAACACTCGAATAAACTGTTCTCTGATGTGTGCATTGTTTTCACAGGGTTAAGGCTTACTCTACATTTCCTAGTTTGGAAATCGGTCTTTGGGTGTTCTATGAAGGGATAGTAAGGGGCAACCAGACACCTGTGTGAGGCAAGGAAATGTCTTCCATCAAAAATCCGAGGGATGCTTTCTGTGCAACTCTTTTGTGATGCTTGTATTCATCTCATAGAGTTAAATCATCCTTTGGATTGAGCCATTTTAAATCACTGTTTCTGTGGCATCTGAGAAAGGACATTTGGAAACCCTCCTTAGAATATCCTGAAAAAGAAATAATCTCAGAGAAAACCAGAAAGAATCTTTCTGTGAAACTCCTCTGTGTCACATGAATTCTGTTCAGATAGTTAAGCTTCTCTTTTCATTGAGTTGTATCATAACACTGTTTTTGCTTTGTCTGCGGAGGTATACTTTGGAGGGCTTTGAGGCTTACGGTGAGAAGGAAAACGTCTTCAGATAGAAACAGGAGAGAAGCTTTCTGAGGAGCTGCTTTGTGACGAGTGCATTCCACTCACAGAAATATACCTTTCTTCTCCTAGAGGATTCTGGAATCCCTTTTGGAGAAAAAGCTAAAAAAGAGATATTCATGAGTAAAGTGATGACTATGTTGAAAAAGGAAATATCCTCAGACAAAAACGGGAAAGAAGATTTCTGTGAAACTGCTTTGTGTTAGATATATTTATTCATCCCGCATAGTTAAAACTTTAATTATATTACACAATTTGGAAACTCTGTCACGTAAAGACCCGCAAAAGGATGGTCAGGAGCACATTCAGGCCTACGGTGAAAGAGGAGATATCTTCAGATAAAAACTGGACAGAAGCTTTTTGAGAAACTACTTTGTGATGTTTGCATTCTTCTCAGGGAGATATACCTCTTTTCTCACAAGGCAGTGTTGAACACTGCTCCTGTGAAACCGAAAAAGTGATATTTTGAAACATGTTGAGGACTCTGTCAAGTAGTGAAATGTACTGAAATAAAATCGAGGAAGAAGCATTCCAAGAATCTGCTCTCCGATATATGCATTCACTTCACAGAGTTAACTCTTACTCTTTGTGGCCCAGTTTCTAAACTCTGTCTTTGAAGAATCTGGGAAGGGATATTTAGTGATGCCCAGAGGCTCGCCATGAGCAAGGAAACATCTTCTGATGAAACCAGCAGAGAAACGTTCTGAGCAAGTGCTTTGCGATGTGTGCATTCTTCTCCTAGAGTTAAAACATTCTTTGGGTTGAACAGGTTGAAATCACTGTTTTTGTGGAATCTGCGGAAGGACATTTGGGAACGATCCTTAGAATATGGAGAAAGAAATATCCTCAAGTAAATCCATAATGAATCTTTCTGTGAAACTGCTCTGTGTCGTCTTAGTTCCTCTCATGCAGATAAGCCTCACTTTTCATTGAGCAGTTTTCTATCCCTGTGTAGGTTTAGCGTGTGATGGGATATTCGGGAGCACTTTGAGGCTTACGGTGAAAAAAGAAATATCATCAGACCGAAACTGGAGAGAAGCTTTCCGAGGAACTGCTATGTGATGTGTGCATTCCGGGCACAGTGTTATACCTCTCTTCTCATTCAGTGTCAGGGAAACCGTTTTGGAGAAACAGGTACCAAGTGATATTCAGAAGCATGTTGATGTCTATGGTGAAAAGGGAAATAGCCTCAGACAAAAACTGGAAATAAGCTTTCTAGGAAACTACTCTGTCATATATGTAATCATCTCACATAGATAAAGCTTTCTTTACATTATGCAGCTTGGAAAATGTCATGGAGTGATCGAAGAAGGGAACTTCCGGAACACATTCTGGACTATGGTGAAAAAGAAAATATCTTCATATAAAAACTGGAAAGAAGAATTCTGTGAATATGCTTTTTGATACGTTTATTCATCTCACATAGAAGAAGCTTTCTTTACATGATGCAGCTTGGAAACTGCCTCGTGGATGGATCCGTTAAGGGATATTTGGGATCACATTTGGGCCTAAGGAAAGCACTCTGTGAAACTGTTCTTTGCTGTCTTAATTCCTCTCACTCAGTTAAGCCTCTCATTTCATTGAGCAGTTTTCTAACCCTGTCTATGTTTAGCGTGTGATGGTATATTCGGGAGCACTTTGAGGCTTACAGTGGAAAAGGAAGTATGTTCAGACCAAAACTGGAGAGAAGCTTTCCGAGGAAATGCTTTGTGACGTGTGCATTCCACTCACAGTGATATACCTCTCTTCTCATACAGCGTCGGGGAAACATTTTGATGAAACAGGTGCCAGGTGATA
Organism: Piliocolobus tephrosceles; assembly: GCF_002776525.5. NCBI lineage: Eukaryota > Metazoa > Chordata > Mammalia > Primates > Cercopithecidae > Piliocolobus > Piliocolobus tephrosceles. Next base: position 27,266,304 of record NC_045451.1, on the reverse strand, counting down.
TTCGGGAGCATGTTGAGGCCATTGGTGAAAAGGGAAATAGCCTCAGACAAAAACAGGAAAGATTCTTTCTAGGAAACTACTCTGTGATATGTGTTATCATCTCACATATTTAAAGCTTTCTTTGCATTATGCAGCGTGGAAACTATCATGGACGGATCGATGAAGAGACTTTCAGGAGCACATCCAGGTCTAGGGTGAAAAAGAAAATATCTTCAGATTAAAACTTTAAAGAAGCTTTCAGAGAATCTGCTTTTTTCTATGTTTATTCTTCTCACATAGATTAAGCTTCCTTTACATTACGCAGCTTGGAAACTCCCTCGTGGATGGATCCGCGAAGGGATATTTGGGATCACATTCAGGCCTATGGTGAAAGAGGAAATATAGTCAGATAAATAATGGAGGGAAGCTCTCTGAGAAACTGCTTGGTGATTTGTGGATTCCACTCACGGAGTTAGAACTCTCTTCTCATAAGACACAGTTTGAACACTGTTCCTGTAAATCAAAAGAGTGATATTCGGAGCACATTGAAGACTATGGTAAAAAGTGAAATGTCGTTTAATAAGAAACAGAAAGAAGCACTCGAAGAAATTGCTCTCCGACATGCCCATTTTTTTTTTCACAGGGTTAAAGCTTACTCTATATTTCCCAGTTTGAAAGTCTGTCTTTGAGGGTTCTGCGAAGGGCTAGTAAATGGCGACCAGAGGCCTTTGTGGGGCAAGGAAATGTCTTCAATCGAAAATTGGAGAGAAGCTTTCCGTGCAAGTCTTTTGTGATGGTTGTATTTATCTCATAGCGCTAAATCATTCTTTGGATTGAGCAGTTTGAAATCACTGTTTCTGTGGAATCTGAGAAAGGACATTTGGAAACGCTCTTTAGAATATCCTGAAAAAGAAGTAACCGCAGAAAGAAATCAGAAGGAAACCTTCTGTGAAACTACTCTGTGTCACATGAATTCTGCTCACACAGTTAAGCTTCTCTTTTCATTGATCTGTATCATAACACTGTTTTTCTTTAGTCTGCGAAAGGATATTCTGGAGGGCTTTGAGGCTTATGGTGAGAAAGGAAACGATATCAGCTTTCTGACGAGTTGCTTTGTCACGTGTGCATTCCACTCGCAGAAATATACCTAGAGGTATGTTTGTATTCGTCTCAGAGAGTTAAATCATTCTTCGGATTTAGCAGCTTGAAATCACAGTTTTTTGGAATCTAAAGAAGGACATTTGGGAAAGATCCTTAGAGTATGGAGAAAGAAATATCCTGAGGAAAAATCCAGAAGGAAGCTTTCTGTGAAACTACTCTGTGGTGTCTTAATTTCTCTCACTCAGATAAGCCTCTCTTCTCATTGAGCAGTTTTCAAACCCTGTGTATGTTTCGCGTGCGACGGGATATTCGCGAGCACTTTGAGGCTAAAGGTGAAAAAGGAAATATGTTCAGACCAAAACTGGAGAGAAGCGTTCTGAGGAACTGCTTTGTGACATGGTGTGCATTCCAGTCACAGTATTATACCTCTCTTCTCATACAGCATCGGGGAATCCCTTTTGGAGAAACAGGTACCAAGTGATATTCGGGAGCATGTTGATGACGATGATGAAAAGGGAAATATCCTCAGACAAAACATGGAAAGAAGCTTTCTAGGAAACTACTCTGTGATATTTGTAATCATCTCACCAAGATAAAGGTTTCCTTACATTACACAGCTTGAAGACTGTCATGGACGGATCCACGAAGGGACTTTCAGGAGCACACTCAGGACCATGGTGAAAAAGTAAATATCTTCAGATAAAAACTGGAAAGAAGCCTTATGTGAATCTGCTTTTTTCTATGATTACTCTTCTCACATAGATGAAGCTTTCTTTACATTTCACAGCTTGGAAACTCCCTCGTGGTGGGGTACACGAAGGGATATTAGGAATCACATTTGGGCCCACATTTTTATCCTCAGGTAAATTCCAGAAGGAAGCTTTCTGTGAAACTACACTGTGTCGTCTTAATTTCTTTCGCTTAGTTAAGCCTCTCCTTACTGATTTGTTTTTCTAAGACCACCAGAGCGAGCATAAAAGAACCAGCGAGTAGGCAAGGGTAGGAGCAAAACTGCAAATTTATTTTTGGTCACCTAGCTTCAGGGAAGAAGGTGGGTAGGGTGAGGTCTGTCGGCCTCCAGTAAAGGAGGCCAGGAGAGTCACCCCGTGGAGCTCTCAGACGGAGTTCCCAATGCAGTCCCGACGGGAGTGGGGGGCAGGGAAGTCCACCAAAGATGCTCAACGGGAGCAGCTTTTCTAGGAGTGGGTGGTCAATAGGCGGGGCACGGGCATGTTGGGGGCGTTCCGTAAGTGCGACCAGGTAAATCTTGGTCTCTTTGGATTGACATCACCTGATGCATGCCCAGTTGGTTGCACCTTCCCAGGCTGCATTTTCACGTGCATGGGAAAAGTTAGTGATGAAGGACCCGGAAGTGCACCATCTTGCCTCTGTTTATCCAAACAGTCCAACCTTTTATTGATAGTAGTGATAAGGGGCACCATGGTATGTCTGGCTAATTCTTGCTGTTAAGGGGCGTCATTAATGTCAGGGCCCATGGTTGGTATTTGGACGTACAGATGAAGAATAACATAAGGCACAGTATTAGTATAGGAATGAGGAATGGAAGCATTTGTTGGAATATGGGCAAAACCCAGAAGGAAGGTCCTGGCAAGGTTGGGGTATTAAGGTTCTGTATTTCAGTTTTTTATTTTATTGAGAGTTTGAATGTTAGTGTCTACTAGGCCTGACTCGCTAACATAATAGCAGCACTCTTCTCCAAGGAAGAGACAAGTGCCTCCTTTTTCCACTGTAAGCAATTCTAGGGCTCGCCTGTTTTGCACAGCTCCTTCGGCTATTGAGGTAGTTCGGCACGGCAGGGAGGCCAGGCGTTCAACTGATTCCAATAACTAGAGGGAGGAAAACAGCCCGTTTTTGTAAGCGATTGGCAGAAGGGTGTAGCTGCAGTGTCAGTGCGACTTGTTCAGCCTTGCTATACAGGGTGAGTCTGGGCACTAAGGATACTGGGACACAGAGAGATTGAGATTGAGTTGTGACAGTTTGGTTAAAGGTTTTAGAAAGGGACAACTTACACCAGAAATAGCCTCCAATGGGGGCTGTTTGGCCTCCATTGGGCACCTGAGTATGATTACCCCAGAATGAATTTGGGGTTGAATAACAAAAAGGAAGGATTGGGCTATTTGGATTTTGGTATAGTGGCGCCTTGAGTGTGAGTAAATTGTGGGATGTTTGACCAGTTGTGTTGAAGGCCATGGGCAGGTGGCTGCCACTTGTGGGGGGGCCTTCTAAAGCCTCACAGAGGAAGCAATGGGAGAGATTGGTTATATTCACAGTGTAGGTTAAGTTTAGCCCTTGGTGGATAAGTGTGAGCCATGAGAAGGGGTCTCTATTGTCCAGAGAGAAGTTGGACAGCCTTAAGGGAGACACCTGGGAGAACTATGTAGTACTGAGTGTGTTCGGCTGTCTTGTGACCAAGTTTCAGTGATGAAAAAAAATTGCCATACAGTAGGCGGACTACCAAAGGGCTGAGTGTATTAGTGAGACAGCAATATAAGTATAAAATGAGACTTCATTTTCATTGTAGTTGCACAGTGTCCCTTGCCACTGAAGATGTTCGATGAAGGTTAGAAGACAGGAGAACCACTGCTCTGGACTACTGTCTGGAGGTAGATATGGGTCTGGGGTTATGTATTGAAAGTCTGATAGGTTTATGTAGAGGATGATGAGAAAGCGAGCTAAGCACCCAAGGTCGGGGAGCATGAGATAGTCAAGGAAGTTTTGTAAGTTTGAGGCAAGTGGGGGAAAGTTGAACTGATGTCCACTGATTGTTCTCGGTGGGGGCCCTTTTTAGCTGGGAAATATGAACCCAATGTATGTGTCCGAGGAGTTTTGCTGCTGTATGTGTAGACAGGAGGACAGTGTATGGACCTTTCCACCTGGGCTGTAAGTCTTTGGCTTGGATATCTTTTATGTAAACTTGGTCTCCGGGACTGAGGGAGAGATGTGGGTTGTAGGCGTCTGTTGGAGGAGGGTGTGCTAACTCAGCGTGTTGTCTTAGGAGTTGTCTGACTAGGGTAAGATGTGGGAGGTATTTCGATAAAGGTACGGGCAGGGAAGGTATTTGCTGGAGGGTTAGGGGCCGTCCGTATACTAACTCGAAGGGACTGACGCCTGTTGGGCTTCGAGGTGCTGCCTGCAGCCAGGTCAGGGCTAACGGAAGGAGAGTTACCCACGACTGCCGGGTTTCGATTGAGAGTTTGGTGAGCTATTGTTTGATAAGTCCATTAGCCTTTTCCACCTTACCAGAAGACTGAGGCCTCTAAGGGGTGTGGAGTTTCCAGTTGATGTGTAGGAGGGCTGCCACCTGTTGGACTACCTTAGAGATGAATGCTGGACCATTGTCGGATTGAAGAGTGACCAGGAGACCACACCTAGGGGTAATATGTTCAGTGAGTATAGAGGCAACAATGTTAGCGGTTTCTCCTGTGGTAGGATAGGCCTCTATGCACCCTGAAAAGGTGTCCACAAGGGTTAAGAGGTATTTGAATTTTTTATGTCTTGGCATATGTGTGAAATCAATTTGCCAATCTTCACCTGGTTGGTGTCCTCTGAGTTGATGGCTGGGATGGGGATTATGCAATGCGCCTTGAGGATTTGCCTTTAGGCAGGTAGAGCACTGCTGGTTGATTGTAAGTAAGTGTTTTTGTAGTGTTGGACAGTGGAGGAGGGGATTTAGAAAATTGCATAATGCTTTGGGTCCTATATGTAAAGAATTATGTATGTCTGTTGGAATGGTATGGAGTTGTGTTTCACGAATGACTAATTTGTTATTAATATATATCCAGTCACCTGTAGTTAGTTTGACTGTTGGATTTTGTAATAGCTTAGCCTTTTCTTCCTGAGTGTAATTAGGGGCATACTGGGGGGAGAGAAAGCAGACAGAAGGAGGCTTGTGGTAGAAAATCTGGCGGCTGACTTGGCAGTGACGTCAGCGAAATTGTTGCCAGCTGCTACCGGGTGAGATGAAGTTTGGTGCCCTTTACAATGTATAATGGCTACCTTGGAAGGTGCCGACAGTGCATCTAGTAGTTTGAGTATTTGGTTTTTGTTAATAACAGGGGTACCGCCGGTGGTTAAAAACCCTCTCTCTTTCCAGATGACTAAATGGGTGTGCGTGATTAGAAAAGCATATTTCAAATCTATGCATATGTTTACTGTTTTTCCTTTTGATAGTAGGAGTGCCTTGGTTAGTGCAGTGAGTTCTGCCTGCTGTGATGTGGTCCCTTGTGGTTGGGGTTTTGCTTCTAAAACTGTGGAGGAGGTAACTACTGCATATCCTGCCTGTCTGATTCCTTGATGGTTGATAAAGGAGCTGCCATCCACAAATAGGGTTAGTTGTGCATTCTGAAGGGGCCGGTCATGCAAGTGTAGGTGGCTGGTGGGTTGAGCCTCCAAGACCTCACGGCAAGAATGTTTAGTATGGGGTGGTTTAAGAGGGTCTGGCAGTAAAGTGGCTGGATTTAGAGAGGAGCAGACTTCTAAAGTAACAGTGGGGTCTTCTATGAATAAGAGATGGAAAAGTTGGAGTTGGGATGGAGTTAAGTGACTAATACTTTTATGAGAGATGAGATCCTGAAGACAGTGTGTGGAGAGGACTGTTAGGTTATTGCCTTTAATGAGCTTTTTTGCTTCCTGGGTCAGTCAGGCTGCCGCTGCTAACGCACGCAGACAGGGTTGTCAGCCTTATACAGTTTGATCTAGTTGTTTGGATAGATAGGCCACAGGGCAGTGGGTGCTGCTGACAGGCTGAGCTAAAAGACCGACTGCCACTTTCTGCCTTTCATCTGTAAAGAGTTGGAAGGCACGCTGGAAATCAGGCAGTGAGAGAGTGGGTTGTGAGAGAAGGCAAGCTTTTAAGCAGGTGAAAGGACTCGAGATTAACTTGGGATTGGACAAAGGCCCATGTGGGGTTTCATTTACTGTGGCATATAAAGGTTTGGCTAAGATCCCAAAATTGGGGAACCAATGTCTGAAGAAGGGGGTGCTCTTTCGAAATTTGTTTTGGGGGTTTCCCATTTGTTTCCTCTTTACTTACACAATGGACACAATGGAAGTGGAAGTGGATCTCTGCCTATCTTCAAAGCGTCCTTTGGAACCAGCAGAGACAGACTGGAGGCTCTTGGAGCCAAGGTGGAGATTACCTTCAGGCGGTCGTCTCTGTCCTGAATGTGTCTCCTGAGCCACTTGGTGGCTCAAAAGTGGGCCTCAGACCTGCGCATGATTCTTGGCAGAGGGAGGTAAAGAGGAGACAAGGGCACTTACCCCAGAGAGGCCGTGAGGGTGAGGGAAGCCTGTCTCAGGTCCTGGTCCGTCCAACGCGTTTAAGGAGGAGGAGGATGCTCCCTGGAACATCGGAGCCCTGAGGAGGGGTCTCCTCCCAGGTTGGGCACCAACAGATTTGTTTTTCTAAGACCACCAGAGGGAGCACAAAAGAACCAGCGAGTCAGCAAGGGTAGGAGCAAAACTGCAAATTTATTTACGGTCACCTTACTTCAGGGATGAAGATGGGTAGGCAGAGGTCTGTGGGCCTCTGGCAAAGGAGGCCAAGAGAGTCACCCCGTGGAGCTCTCGGATGGAGATCCTAATGAAGTCATGACAGGAGCGGGGGACTGGGAAGTAAGCACTAGACGCTCACAGGGAGCGGCTTTTCTAGGAGTGCGAGGGCAATAGGAGGGGCATGGGTGTGTCGGGGGCGTTCTGTAGGTGCGACCAGGTAAATATTGGTCTCTTCAAATTGACGTCATCTGGCACATGCACGGTTGGTCTGCATCTTCCTGGGCGCCGGCTGCATTTTCATGCGCGGGGGAAAAGTTGGTGATGAAGAACCCGGAAGTGTGCCATCTAGCCTCCATTTGTCCAAACACTTACGTTGAGTAGTTTTATAACCCTGTGTATCTATAGCATGTGATGGGACATTCGGTAGCACTCTGAGGCTTATGGTGAAAAAGGAAATATGTTCAGACGGAAACTGGAGAGAAGCTTTCCGAGGAACTGCTTTGTGATGTGTGCATTCCACTCACAGTGTTATACCTCTCTTCTCATACAGCGTCGAGGAAACCCTTTTGGAGAAACAGGTACCAAGTGATATTAGGGAGCATGTTGATGCTGATGATGAAAAGGGAAATAGCCTCAGATAAAACCTGGAAAGAAGTTTTCTAGGAATCTATTCTGTGATATGTGTAATCATCTCAAAGAGAAAAAGGTTTCCTTACATTACACAGCTTGAAAACTGTAATGGACGGATCCATGAGGGGACTTTCTGGGGCACCCTCAGGACTATGGTGAAAAAGGAAATATCTTCAGATAAGAACTGGAAAGAGCTTTCTGTGAATCTTCTTTTGTCTTTGCTCATTCTTCTCAAATAGATGAAGCTTTCTTTACATTTCACAGTTTGGAAACTGCCTCGTGGATGGATCCACAAAGGGATATTTGGGATCACATACGGGCCTATGGTCAAATAGGAAATAGAGTCAGATAAAAACTGGAGAGTAGCTTTCTGAGAAACTGCTTGGTGATGTGCGCATTCCACTCAGGGAGTTTTAATGTTCTTCTCATAAGGCAAAGTTTGAACACTGTTCAAATGTGATGTTTGTATTCAACCCATAGAGCTAAATCATTCTTTAGATTGAACAGTTTGAAAACAATGTTTCTGTGGAATCTGAGAAAGGGTATTTGGAAATGCTCTTTACAATATCCTGAAAAACAAATAACCTCACAGAGAAATCAGAAGTAAACTTTCTGTGAAACGGTTCTGTGTCACGTGAATTCCGCTCACACAGTTAAGCCTCTCTTCTCATTTAGCTGTATCAAAACACTGTTTTCGTTTAGTCTGTGAAGGGATATTCTGGAGGGCTTTGAGGCTTACAGTGAGAAAGGAATCGTCTTCAGATAGAAACTGGAGAGAAGCTTTCTGAGGAGCTGCTTTGTGACATGTGCATTCCATTCACAGAAATATACCTATCTTCTCCTAGAGGATTCTGGAATCCCTTTTGGAGAAAAAGCTACGAAGAGTCATTCGGGAGTATAGTGACGACTATGGTGAAAAAGGCAATATCCTCAGACAAAAACTGGAAAGCAGATTTCTGTGAAACTGCTTTTTGTTACATATAGTTTTTCGTCTCGCATAGGTAAAACTTTAAATATATTACGCAGTTTGGAAACTCCGTCGTGCACAGATCCACAAAAGGACATTCGGGAGCACATTCAGGCCCACGTTGAAGGAGGAGATATCTTCAGATAAAAACTGGATAGAAGCTTTCTGAGAAACTAGTATGTGATGTATGCATTCCACTCAGGGAGATATACCTCCTTTCTCACAAGGCAGTGTTTGAACACTGTTACTGTGAAACTGAAAAATTGGTATTTTGGAACGCTTTGAAGACTATGGCGAATAGTGAAATATACTGAAATAAAATCGAGGAAGAAGCGTTCCAAGAATCTGCTCCTTGATATGTGCATTCACTTCACAGCATTAATGCTTACTGTATGTTGCCCAGTTTCAAAACTCTGTCTTGGAGAATCTGTGAAGGGATATTTAGTGATGCCCGGAGGCTTGTTGTGAGCTTGGAAACGTCTTCCTATGAAACCTGCAGAGAAACGTTCTGAGCAAGTGCTTTACTCTGTGTATTCGTCTCATAGATTTAAGCCATTCTTTCGATTGCGCAGCTTGAAATCTCTTTTTTTGTGGCATCTGAGGAAGGACATTTGGGAACGATCCTTAGAATATGGAGAAAGAAATATCCTCAGGTAAAATCCAGAAGGAAGCTTTCTCTGAAACTGCTCTGTGTCATCTTAATTCCTCTCACTCAGAGAAGCCTCTCTTTTATTGAGGAGTTTTCTAGCCCTGTGTATGTTTTGCGGGTGGTGGGATATTGGGGAGCACTTTGAGGGTAATGGTGAAAAATGAAATATGTTCAGACCGAAACTGGAGAGAAGCTTTCCGAGGAACTGCTTTGTGACGTGTGCATTCCAGTCACAGTGTTTTACCTCTCTTCTTATACAGAGTCGGGGAAACCCTTTTGGAGAAACAGGTATCAAGTGATATTCAGGTGCATGTTGATGCCGATGGTGAAAAGGGAAATAGCCATAGACAATAACTGGAAAGAAGCTTTCAAGGAAACCACACTGTGATATGTGTAATTACCTCACATAGATGAAGCTTTCTTTGCATTATGCAGCTTGGAAACTGTCATGGACAGATCCACGAAGGGACCTTTGGGAGAACATTCAGGAATCTGGTGAAAAAGGAAATATCTTCAGATAAATACTGGAAAGAAGCTTTTGGTGAATCAGATTTTTGCTATGTTTTTTCATCTCACATAGGTGAAGCTTTCTTTACATTACGCAGCTTGGAAACTCCCTCATGGATGGATCCACTGAGGGACATTTGGGATCATATTCGGGCCTATGGTGAAATAGCAAATATAGTCTGATAAAAACTGGAGAGAAGCCTTCTGAGAAACTGCATGGTGATCTGTGGATTCTACTCTGGGAGTTACAACTTTCTTCTCATAATGCACAAGTTGTACACTGTTGCAGTGAAACCAAAGCGTGATATTCAGAGCACTTTGAAGACTATGGCAAAAAGTTAAATGGCGTCTAAGAAAAACCAGAAAGAAGCACGCAAAGAAACTGCTCTCAAATGTCCATTCTTTTCACAGGCTTAAAGCTTACTCTACATTTCCCAGTTTTAAAGGTGGTCTTTGAGGGTTCTGTGAAGGGATAGTTTAGTCTGCAAAGGGATATTCTGGAGGGCTTTGAGGCTGACGGTGAGAAAGGAAACGTCTTCAGATACAAACTGGAGAGGAGCTCTCTGAGGAGCTGCTTTGTGACGTGTGCATTCCACTCAGAAATATACCTTTCTTCTCCTAGAGAATTCCGGAATCCCTTTTGGAGAAAAAGCTACCAAGAGATATTCCGGAGTTGACTAAGGTGGAAAATTAAATATCCTCAGACAAAAAATGGAAAGAAGTTTTCTGTGAAACTGCTTTGTGTTAAATATATTTATTCATCTCGTATAGTTAAAACGTTAATTATATTTCAGAGTTTGGAAACTCCGTCAGGCACAGATACATGAAGGGACATTCGGGAGCACATTCAGGCCTACAGTGAAAGAGGAGATATCTTCAGATAAAAACAGGATAGAAGCTTTCTGAGAAACAACTTTGTTATGTATGCATTCCACTCAGGGAGTTATACCTCTTTTTTCACAAGGCAGTGTTGGAACACTGTTCCTGTGAAACCGGAAAAGTGGTATTTCAGAACGCATTGTGGACTATGGGGAATAGTGAAATATATTGAAAGAAAATCGAAGAAGAAGCGTTCCAAGAATCTGCTCTCAGATATGTGCATTCAATTCAGAGTGTTAATGCTTACTCTATCTTGCCCACTTTCGAAACTCTGTTTTGAAAAATCTGGGAAGGGATATTTATTGAAGCCCGGATGCTTGTGGTGAGCGAGGAAATGCGTTCCGATGAAACCTGCAGAAAAATGTTCTGAGCAACTGCTTTGTGATGTGTGTATTCGTTTCACTGAGTTAAACCATTCTTTGGATCAAGCAGCTTGAAATCCCTGTTTTTGTGGACTCTGAGGAAGGACATTTGGGAATGATCCATAGAATATGGAGAAAGAAATATCATCAGGTAAAATCCAGAAGGAATCTTTCTTTTAAACTGCTCTGTGTCGTCTTAATTCCTCTCACTCAGATAAGCCTCTCTTTTCATTGAGCAGTTTTCTACGCCTGTGTATGTTTAGGGTGTGATGGCATATTCAGGAGCACTTTCAGGCTAATGGTGAAAAAGGAAATATGTTCAGATCGAAACTGTAGAGAAGCTTTCTGAGGAACTGCTTCGTGACGTGTGAATTTCAGTCACAGTGTTATACCTCTCTTCTCATAGAGCGTCAGGGAAATCCTTTTGGAGAAACTGGTACCTAGTGACATTCGGGAGCATGTTGAGGCCGATGGTGAAAAGGGAAATAGCCTCAGACAAAAACTGGAAAGAAGCTTTCTAGGATACTACTCTGTGATATGTGTAATCATCTCACATAGAGAAAGCTTTCTTTACATTATGCAGCTTGGAAACTGTCATGGATGGATCCACGAAGGGACCTTCGGGAGCACATTCTCAACTCTGGTGAAAAAGGAAATATCTTCAGATAAATAGTGGAAAGAAGCTTTCTGTGAATCCGCTTTTTGCTCTGATTATTCATCTCACATAGATGCAGCTTTCTTTACATTAAGCTCCTTGGAAACTCCCTCGTGGAGGGATTGGCAAAGGGATATTTGGGATCACATTTGGGCTTATGGTGAAAGTGGAAATATAGTCAGATAAAAACTGGAGAGAAGCTTTCTGAGAAACTGCTTAGTGATGTGTACATTCCACTCAGGGAGATACAACTTTCTTCTAACAAGGCACAGATTGAACACTGTTCTTGTAAAAGCAAAAGAGTGAAATATGGAGTACATGGAAGACTACAGCAAAAAGTGAAATGTCGTCCAATAAAAAACAGAAAGATGCACTAGAAGAAACGGCTCTCTGACATGTCCATTCTTTCCACAAGGTTAAAGCTTAGTCTACATTTCCCAGTTTGAAACTGGGTCTTTGAGGGTTCTGCGAAGGGATAGTAAGTAGCGAACGGAGGCTTGTGTGAGGCAAGGAAATGTCTTCCATCGAAAATCGTTGAGAAGCTTTCTGCGCAATTATTTTGTGATGTTTGTATTCATCTCATAGCATTAAATAATTCTTTGGATTGAGCAGTTTGAAATCACTGTTTATGTGGAATCTGAGAAAGGACAGTTGGAAACGCACTTTAGAATATCCAAAAAAAGAAATAACCTCAGCGAGAAACCAGAAGGAAGCTTTCTGTGAAACCACTCTGCATCACGAAAATTCCAATCACACAGTTAAGCTTCTCTTTTCATTGAGCTGTATTGTAACACTGTTTTTCTTAGTCTGCGAAGGGATACTCTGGAGGTTGAGGGCTTATGGTGAGAAGGGAAACGTCTTCAGATAGAAACTGGAGAGAAGCTTTCTGAGGAGCTGCTCAGTGACTTTAGCATTCCACCCAGAGAACTATACCTTTCTTCTCCTAGAGGATTCCAGAATCCCTTTTGGAGGGAAAGGTACCAAGAGATATTCGGGAGTATAGCGACGACTATGGTGAAAAAGGAAATATCCTCAGACAAAAACTGGAAAGAAGATTTCTGTGGAATTGCTTTGTGTTAGATACACTTATTCATCTCACACCGTTAAAATTTTAATTGCATGATGCATTTGCAAACTCTGTCATGCACAGATCCATGAAGGGACATTCGGGAGCACATTCTGGCCTACGGTGAAAGAGGAGATATCTTCAATTAAAAATGAATAGAAGTTTTCTGAGAAACTACATTGTGATATATGCATTCCACTCAGGGAGTTATACCTCTTTTCTCACAAGACAGTGTTTGAACACTGTTCCTGTGAAACTGAAAACGTGATATTTCGGAACGCATTGAGGACTATGGCGAATAGTGAAATATACTGAAATAAAATCGAGGAAGAAGCGTTCCAAGAATCTGCTCTCTAATACGTGCATTCACTTCACAGAGTTAATGCTTACTCTATGTTGCCCAGTTTCGAAACTCTATCTTTGAAGAATCTGTGAAGGGATATTCAGTGTCACCCTAAGGCTTGTAGTGAGCGAGGAAATGCCTTTCGATGAAACATGCAGAGATCCGTTCTGAGCAACTGCTTTGCGATGTGTGTATTCGTCTTATAGAGTTAAATCACTCTTTAGATTGAGCATCTTGAAATCACTGTTTCTGTGGAATCTGAAGAAGGACTTTTGGGAACGATCCTTAGAATATGGAGAAAGAAATATCCTCAGGTAAAATCCAGAAGGAAGCTTTCTGTGAAACTGCTCTGTGTCGTCTTAATTTCTCTAATTCAGATAAGTCTCTCTGTTCATTTAGCAGTTTTCTATCCCTGTGTATGTTTAGCATGTGATGGGATATTCGGGAGCACTTTGAGACTAATGGTGAAAAAGGAAATATGTTCGGAGTGAAACTGGAGAGAAGCTTTCCTAGGAACTGCTTTGTGAAGTGTGCATTCCAGTCACATTGTTATACCTCTCTTGTCATACAGCATCGGGGAAACCCTTTTGGAGAAACAGCTAGCAAGTGATATTTGGGAGCATGTTGATGCTGATGGTAGAAAGTGAAATAGCCTCAGACAAAAACTGGAAAGAAGCTTTCTAGGAAGCTACTCTGTAACATGTGTAATCATCTCACGTAGATAAAGCCTTCTTTACATTACACAGCTTGGAAACTGTCATGGACGGATCCATGAAGAGACCTGCAGGAGAACATTTTGGATTATGGTGAAAAAGAAAATATCTTTAGATAAAAACTGGAAAGAAGCTTTCTGTGAATCTGCTTTTTCCTATGTTTATTCATCTCACATAGGTGAAGCTTTCTTTCCATTATGCAGCTTGGAAACTCCCTCGTGGATGGATCCGTGAAGGGACATTTGGGATCACATTTGGGCTTATGGTGAAAGAGGAAATATAGTTGGATAAAAACTGGAGAGAATCATTCTGAGAAACTAATTGGTGATGTGTGCATTCCACTCAGGTTGTTTTAACTTTCTTTTCCTAAGGCACAGTTTGAACACTGTTTCTGTAAAACCAAAGGAGTGATATTCAGACCACATTGAAGACTATGAAAAAAAGTGAAATCTCAATAAAAAATAGAAAGAATCACTCGAAGATACTGCTCTCTGAGATGTCCATTCTTTTCCCAGGGTTAAAGCTTACTCTACATTTCCCGGTTTGAAAGTTGGTCTCTGAGGGTTCTGCGAAGGGGTAGTATGTGGCGACCGGAGGCCTGTGTGAGGCAATGAAATGTGTTCCATTGAAAATCGGAGAGAAGCTTTCTGTGTAACTCCTTTGTGATGTTTGTATTCATCTCATAGAGTTAAATCATTCTTTGGATTGAGCAGTTTGAAATCACTGTTTCTGTGGAATCTGAGAAAGGACATTTGGAAACTCTCTTTAGAAGATCCTGAAAAAGAAATAACCTCAGAGAAAAACCAGAAGGAAGCTTTCTGTGAAACTCCTCTGTGTCACATGAATACTCCTCACAGAGTTAAGCTTCTCATTTAATTGAGCTGTTCCATAACCTTTTTTGGTTTACTCTGCGAAGGGATATTCTGGAGGGCTTTGAGATTACAGTGCAAAAGTAAACAACTTTAGATAGAAACTGGAGTGAAGCTTTCTGAGGAGCTGCTTTGTGACGAGTGCATTCCACTCACAGAAATATACCTTTCTTCCCCTGGAGGATTCCAGAATCTGTTCTGGAGAAAATGCTACGAAGAGATATTCGGGAGTATACGTACAAACATTGTGAAAAAGGACATATTCTCAGACAAAAACTGGAAAGAAAATTTCTGTGAAACTCTTTTGTATTGGATGTATTTATTCGACTCGCATAGTTAAAACTTTAGTTACATTATGCCATTAGTAAACTCCGTCATACAGAGTAGCGAAGGGACATTCGGGACCACATTCAGGCCTTCAGTGAAAGAGGAGATATCTTCAGATAAAAACTGGATAGAGGCTTTCTGAGAAATTACTTTGTGATGTATGAATTCCACTCAGGGAGTTATACCTCTTTTCCACAAGGCAGTGTTTGAACACTGTTCCTGTGAAACCGAAAAAGTGATATTTGGGAACACATTAAGAACTATGGCGAATAGTGCAATATACTGAAATAAAATCGAGGAAGAAGCATTCCAAGAATCTGCTCTGTGACATGTGCATTCACGTCACAGAGTTAATGCTTACTCTATGTTGCCCAGTTTCGAAACTCTGCCTTTGTAGAATCTGTGAAGGGATATTTAGTGATGCCCAGAGGCTTGTGGTGAGTGAGGAAATGTCTTCAGATGAAACCGGCAGAGAAACGTTCTGAACAGCTGCTTTGCGATGTGTGTATTCGTCTCCTAGAGTTAAACCATTGTTTGCATTGAGCAGCTTGAAATCACTGTTTTTGTGGAATCTGAGGAAGGACAATTGGGAACGATCCTTAGAATATGGAGAAAGAAATATCCTCAGGTAATATCCAGAAGGAAGCTTTCAGAGAAACTGCTCTGAGTCGTCTTAATTCCTCTCACTCAGGTATTCCTCTCTATTCTTTGAGCAGTTTCCTATCCCTGTGTCTGTTTAGGGTGTGATGGGATATTCGGGAGCACTTTGAGGCTAACGGTGAAAAAGGAAATATGTTCAGACCGAAAATGGAGAGAAGCTTTCCGAAGAACTGCTTTGTAATGTGTACATTCCAGTCACTTTGCTATACCTCTCTTCTCATACAGGGTCAGGGAAACCCTTTTGGAGAAACAGGTACCAAGTGATATTCGGGAGCATGTTGATACTGATGGTGAAAAGGGGAATAGCCTCAGAAAAAAAGTGGAAAGAATCTTTATAGGAAACTACTCTGTGATAAGTGTAATCATCTCACATAGATAAAGCTTTCTTTATATTATGCAGCTTGGAAAGTGTCATGGACGGATCGATGAAGGGACCTTCCGGAGCACATTCTGGACTATGGTGAAAAATGAAATATCTTCAGATAAAAACTGGAAAGAAGCTTTCTGTGAATCTGCTCTTTACTATGCTCATTCATCTCATATAGATGAAGCTTTTTTTACATTACGCAGCTTGGAAACTCCCTCGTGGATGTTTGGGATCACAGTCGGGCCTATGGTGAAATAGGAAATATAGTCAGATAAAAAGTGGAGAGAAGCTTTCTGAGAAACTGCTTGGTGATATATGCATTCCACTCAGGGAGTTATAGCTTCCTTCTCATAAGGCAAAGTTAGAACAATGTTCTTGTGAAACCAAAACGGTGATATTCGTAGCACATTGAAGACTGTGGCAAAAATTGAAATGTCGTCCAATAAAAAACAGAAAGAAGCAGTCTAAGAAAATGCTCTCTGACATGTTCGTTCTTTTCACAGGTTAAAAATTACTCTACATTTGCAAGTTTCAAAGTCAGTCATTGACTGTTCTGGGAAGAAATAGTAAGGTGAAACCAGAGGCCTGTGTGAGGCAAGGAAATATCTTCCATCGAAAATTGGAGACAAGCTTTCTGTGCAGCACTTTTGTGAAGTTTGTATTCATCTCATAGAATTAAATCATTCTTTATATTGAGCAGTTTGAAATCACTGTTTCTATGGAATCTGTGAAAGGACATTTTCAAACGCTCTTTAGAATATCCTGAAAAAGAAATAACCTCAGAGAGAAACCAGAAGGAAGCCTTGTGTGAAACTGCTCTGTGTCACGTGAATTCCACTCACACAGTTAAGATTCTCTTTTCATTGAGCTGTATCATAACACAGTTTTTGTTTTGTCTGCGAAGGATATTCTGGAGGGCTTTGATGCTTACTGTGAGAAAGGAAACGTCTTAAGATAGAAATTGGAGAGGAGCTTTCTGAGGAGCTGCTTTGTGACCTGTGCATTCCACTCACAGAAATATACCTTTCTTCTCCCAGAGGATTGCGGAATCCCTTTTGGAGAAAAAGCTACCAAGAGATATTCTGGAGTATAGCGATGGCTATGGTGAAAAAGGAAATATCCTAAGACAAAAACTGGAAAGAAGATTTCTGTGAAACTGCTTTGTGTTAGGTATATTTATTTGTCTTGCATAGTTAAAACTTTTCTTATATTACGCTATTTGGAAACTCCGTCATGCATGGATCAGCAAAGGGACATTTGGGAGCACATTCAGGCCTATGGTGATAGAGGAGATACCTTCAGATAAAAACTGGATAGAAGCTTTCTGAGAAACTACTTTGTGATATATGCATTCCACTCAGGGAGTTACACCACTTTTCTCACAAGGCAGTGTTTGAAACCTTTTCCTGTAAAACAGAAATGTGATATTTCAGAATGCATTGAGGACTACGGCAAATAGTGAAATATACTGAAATAAAATTGAGGAAGAAGCTTTCCAAGAATTTGCTCTCCAATATGTGCATTCACTTCACAGACTTAATGCTTACTCTATGTTGCCCAGGTTCGACTCTGTCTTTGAAGAATCTGTGAAGGGATATTTACCGAATCCCGGAGGGTTGTGGTGAGTGAGGAAATGTCTTCTGCTGAAACCTGCACAGAAACATTCTGAGCAACTGCTTTGGGATGTGTGCATTCGTCTCACAGAATTAAACCATACTTTGGACTAAGCAGCTTGAAATCTCTTTTCTTGCGGAATCTGAGGAAGGACATTTCGGAACAATCCTTAGAATATGGAGAAAGAAATATCCTCAGGTAAAATCCAGAAGGAAGCTTCTGTGAAACTGCTCTGTGTCGTCTTAATTCCTCTCACTCAGATAAGCCTCACTTTTCATTGAGAAGTTTTCTAGCCCTGTGTATGTTTAGCGTGTGATGGGATATTCCGGATCACTTTCAGGCTAACGGTGAAAAAGTAAATATGTTCAGACCGAAACTGGAGAGAAGCTTTACGAGAAACTGCTTTGTGACGTCTGCATTCCAGTCACAGTGTTATACCTCTCTTCTCATACACCATCGGGGAACCCCTTTGGAGAAACAGGTACCAAGTGATATTCGAGAGCATGTTGATGCCGATGTTGAAAAGGGAAATAGCCACAGACATAAACTGGAAAGAAAGTTTCTAGGATACTACTACTCTGTGATATATGTAATCATCTCACATAGATAAAGCTTTCCTTACATTACGCAGCTCGGAAACTCTCATGGACGGATCCATGAAGGGACCTTCGGGAGCACATTCTGCACTATGGTGAAAAAGGAAATATCTACAGATGAAAACTGGAAAGAAGCTTTCTGTGAATCTGCTTTTTGCTATGTTCAGTCATCTCACATAGATGAAGCTTTGTTTACATTATGCAGGTTGGAAACTCCCTCGTGGTTGGATCTGCCAAGGGATATATGGGATCACATTCGGGCCTATGGTGAAATAGGAAATACAGTCAGATAAAAATGGGAGAGAATCTTTGTGAGAAACTGCTTCCTGATGTGTGCACTCCACTCAGGAAGTTGTAACTTTCCTCTCATAAGGCACAGTTTGAACACTGTTCCTGTAAAAGCAAAAGGGTGATATTCGGGGCACATTGAAGTTTGTGGCAAAAAGTGAAATGTCGTCCAAAAAAAAAAGAGAAAGAAGCACTCAAAGAAACTGTTCTCTGATGTGTGCATTGTTTTCACAGGGTTAAGGCTTACTCTACATTTCCTAGTTTGGAAATCGGTCTTTGAGTGTTCTATGAAGGAATAGTAAGGGGCAACCAGACACCTGTGCGAGGCAAGGAAATGTCTTCCATCGAAAATCCGAGCGATGCTTTCTGCGCAACTCTTTTGTGATGTTTGTATTCATCTCATTGAGTTAAATCATCCTTTGGATTGAGCCGTTTGAAATCACTGTTTCTGTGGAATCTGAGACAGGACATTTGGAAACGCTCTTTAGAATATCCTGAAAAGGAAATAACCTCAGAGAAAACCAGAAGGAAACTTTCTGTGAACCTGCTCTGTGTCACGTGAATTCTGTTCAGACAGTTAAGCTTCTCTTTTCATAGAGCTGTATCATAACACTGTTTTTGCTTTGTCTGCGGAGGTATACTTTAGAGGGCTTTGAGGCTTATGGTGAGAAGGAAAACGTCTTCAGATAGAAACAGGAGAGAAGCTTTCTGAGGAGCTGCTTTGTGACGAGTGCATTCCACTCACAGAAATATACCTTCCTTCTCCTAGAGGATGCCGGAATCCCTTTTGGAGAAAAAGCTAAAAAAGAGATATTCAGGAGTAAAGCGACGACTATGTTGAAAAAGGAAATATCCTCAGACAAAAACTAGAAAGAAGATTTCTGTGAAACTGCTTTGTGTTAGATATATTTATTCATCTCGAATAGTTAAAATTTAATTATATTTCACAGTTTGGAAACTCTGTCACGTAAAGTCTCGCGAAGGGACTTTCGGGAGCACATTCAGGCCTATGGTGAAAGAGGAGATATCTTCAGATAAAAACTGGATAGAAGCTTTTTGAGAAACTACTTTGTGATGTATGCATTCTTCTCAGGGAGATATACCTGTTTTCTCACAAGGCAGTGTTTGAACACTGTTCCTGTGAAACCAAAAAATTGATATTTTGAAACGTGTTGAGGACTCTGGCAAGTAGTGAAATGTACTGAAATAAAATCGAGGAAGAAGCATTCCAAGAATCTGCTCTCCGATATATGCATTCACTTCACAGAGTTAATTCTTACTCTATGTGGCCCAGTTTCGAAACTATGTCTTTGAAGAATCTGGGAAGGCATATTTAGTGACGCCTGAAGGCTTGGGGTGAGTGAGGAAATGTCTTCCGATGAAACCTGCAGAGAAACGTTCTGAGCAACTGCTTTGCGATGTGTGCATTCCTCTCATAGAGTTAAACCATTCTTTGAATTAAGCAGCTTGAAATCACTGTTTTTGTGGAATCTGAGGAAGGACATTTGGGAACAATCCTTAGAATATGGAAAAAGAAATATCTTCATCTAAAATCCAGAAGCAAGCTTTCTGTGAAACTGCTCTGTGTCGTCTTAATTCCTCTCACTCAGATAAGCCTCTTTTCATTGAGCAGTTTTCTAGACCTCCGAATGTTTACCATGTGATGGGATATTTGGGAGCACTTTGAGGCCAACAGTGAAAAAGGAAATATGTGCAGGCCGAAACTGGGGAGAAGCTTTCTGAGGAACCAATTTGTGACGTGTGCATTCCAGTCACAGTGTTATACCTCTCTTCTCATACAACGTCAGCAAACCCTTTTGGAGAAACTGTTACCAAGTGATATTCGGGAGCATGTTGATGCTGATAGTGAAAAGGGAAATAGCCTCAGACAAAACTGGAAGGAAGCTTTCTAGGAAACTCCTCTGTGATATGTGTAACCATCTCACATAGATAAAGCTTTCTTTACATTACGCAGCTTGGAAACTGCCCTAGACGGATCCACGAAGGGACCTTTGGGAGCACATTCTGCACTATGGTGAAAAAGGAAATATCTTCAGAAAAAAACTGGAAAGAAGCTTTCTGTGAATCTGCTTTTTGCTACGTTTATTCATCTCACCTGGATGAAGCTTTCTTTACATTACGCAGCTTGGAAACTACCGCGTGGATGGATCCGCGAAAGGATGTTTGGGATCACATTCAGGCCTATGGTGAAAAAGGAAATATAGTCAGATAAAAAATGGAGGGAAGCTTTCAGAGAAACTGCTTGGTGATTTGTGGATTCCATTCAGGGAGTTAGAAGTTTCTTCTCATAAGGCACAGTTTGAACACTGTTCCTGTAAAACCAAAAGACTGATATTCAAAGCACATTGAAGACTATGGTAAAAAGTGAAATGTCTTTCAATAAAAAACAGAAAGAAGCACTCGAAGAAACTGCTCTCTGACATGCCCATTTTTTTTGCACAGGGTTAAAGCTTACTCTACATTTCCCAGTTTGAAAGTCTGTCTTTGAGGTTTCTGCGAAGTTATAGTAAGTGGCGACCAGAGGCCTGTATGAGGCAAGGAAATGTCTTCCATCAAAAATGGGAGAGAAGCTTTCCACACAAATCTTTTGTGATGGTCGTATTCATCTCATAGCATTAAATCATTCTTCGGATTGAGCATTTTGAAATCACTGTTTCTGTGGATTCTGAGAAAGGACATTTGGAAATGCTCATTAGAATATCCTGAAAAAGAAGTAACCGCAGAGAGAAATCAGAAGGAAGCTTTCTGTGAAACTCCTCTGTGTCACGTGAATTCCACTCACACAGTTAAGCTTCTTTTTTCATTGAGCTGTGTCATTACACTGTTTTTGTTTAGTCTGTGAAGGGATATTCTGGAGGGCTTTGAGGCTTACGGTGAGAAACGAAACGTCATCAGATAGAAACTGGGGAGAAGCTTTCTTACGAGTTGCTTTGTGACGTGTGAATTTCAGTCACAGAACTATACCTTTCTTCTCCTACAGGATTCCGGAATTCCTTTTGGAGAAAAAGCTACCAAGAGATATTCGGGAGTATAGCAACGACTATGGTGAAAACGGAGATATCCTCAGACAAAACCTGGAAAGAAGATTTCTGTTAAACTGCTTTGTGTTAGATATATTTTTTCGTCTCACATAGATGAAGCTTTAATTATATTACGCAGTTTGGAAACTCTGTCAAGCACTGATCTGCATAGGGACGGTCGGGAGCACATTCAGGCCTACGGTGAAAGAGGAGATACCTTCAGATAAAAACTGGATAGAAGCTTTCTGAGAAACTACTTTGTGATTTATGCATTCCACTCAATGAGTTATTCCTGTTTTCTCACAAGGCAGTGTTTGAACACTGTTCCTGTGAAATTGAAAAAGTGACATTTCAGAAAGCATTGAGGACTATGGCAAAGAGTGAAATATACTGAAATAAAATCGAGGAAGAAGCGTTCCAAGAAGGTGCTCTCTGACATGTACATTCATTACACAGAGTTAATGCTTACTCTAAGTTGCCCAGGTTCGAAACTCTGTCTTTGAAGAATCTGTGTAAGAATCTGCTCTGTTATTTTTGCATTCACTTCACAGGGTTAATACTTACTCTATGTTGCCCAGTTTCGAAACTCTGTCTTTGAAGGATCTGTGAAGGCATATTTAGTGATGCCTGAAGGCTTGTGGTGAGAAGAAACATCTTCTGATGAAACCTGCAGAGAAACGTTCTGAGCAACTGCTTTGCGATGTGTGTATTCATCTCATAGAGTTAAATCATTCTTTGGATTTAGCAGCTTGAAATCACTGTTTTTGTGGAATCTGAAGAAGGACATTTGGGAAAGATCCTTAGAATATGGAGAAAGAAATATCCTGAGGTAAAATCCAGAAGGAAGCTTTCTGTGAAACTCTTCTGTGTTGTCTTAATTTCTCTCACTCAGATAAGACTCCGATTTCATTGCTCAGTTTTCTATCCCTGTGTATGTGTAGGGTGTGATGGGATATTCGAGAGCACTTGGAGGCCAACTGTGAAAAAGGAAATATGTTCAGACCGAACCTGAGGAGAAGCATTCTGAGGAATGGCTTTGTGCCGTGTGCATTCCAGTCATAACGTTATACCTCTCTTCTCATAGAGCATTGGAGAAACACTTTTGGAGAAACAGGTACCAAGTGATATTGGGGAGCATGTAGATGCCGATGGTGAAAAGGGAAATAGCCTCAGACAAAAAATGGAAAGAAGCTTTCTAGGAAACTACTCTGTGATATGTGTAATCATCTAACATAGAAAAAGCTTTCTTTACATTACGCAGCTTGGAAACTGTTATGGATGGATATACGAAGGGTCCTTCAGGAGCACATTGTGGAGTAGGGTACAAAAGGAAATACCTTCAGATAAAAACTGGAAAGAAGCTTTCTGTGAATCTGATTTTTGCTATGTTTATTCATCTCACATACCTAAAGTTTCTTTACATTACGCAGCTTGGAAGCTCCCTCGTGTATGGATCCGCGATGGGATATTTGGGATCACATTCGGGCCTATGGTGAATTAGGAAATATAGTCAGATTAAAACTGGAGAGAAGCATTCTGAGAAACTGCTTGGTGATATGTGTGTGCATTCCACTCAGGGAATTGTAACTTTCTTCTCATAAGGCACAGTTTGAACACTGTTCCTGTAAAACCAAAAGAGTGACATTCAGAGCACATTGAAGACTATGGCAATAAGTGATGTGTCATCCAATAACAAAAAGAAAGAAGCACTCGAAGAAACTGCTCTCTGACATGTCCTTTCTTTTGAAAGGGTTAAACTTACTCTACATTTCCCAGTTTGAAAGTCAGTCTTTGAGGGTTCTGCAAAGGGATAGTAAGTGGTGACCGGAGGCCTGTGTGAAGCAAGGAAATGTCTTCCATCAAAAATCGGAGAAAATCTTTCTGCGCAACTCTTTTGTGATGTTTGTATTCATCTCATAGCATTAAACCATTCTTTGGATTGAGCAGTATGAAATCACTGTTTCTGTGGAATCTAAGAAAGGACATTCGGAAACGCTCTTTAGAATATCCTGAAAAAGAAATAACCTCAGAGAGAAACCAGAAGGAATCATTCTGTGAACCTGCTCTGTGTCACATGAATTCTGCTCACAGAGTTAAGCTTCTCTTTTCATTGAGCTGTATCATAACACTGTTTTTGTTTAGTCTGCGAAGGGATACTCTGGAGGGCTTTGAGGCTTACTGTGTTAAAGGAAACGTCTTCAGATAGAAACTGGAGAGAAACTTTCAGAGGAGCTGCTTTGTGATGTGTGCATTCCACTCACAGAAATATACCTTTCTTCTCCTGGAGGATTCCAGAATCCCTTTTGGAGAAATAGCTACCAAGAGATAAGTGGGAGTATAGCGATTACTATGTTGAAAAAGGATATATCCGCAGACAAAAACTGGAAAGAAAATTTCTGTGAAAACGCTTTGTGTTAGACATACTTTTTCATCTCGCATAGTTAAAACTTTAATTATTTTATGCAGTTTGGAAATCCGTCACGCACAGATCCGTAAAGAGATATTCAGGAGCACATTCAGGCCTACGGTGGAAGAGGAGATATCTTCAGATAAAAACTGGATAGACGCTTTCTGAGAAACTACTTTGTGATGGATGCATTCCACGCAGGGAGTTATAATTCACTTCTCAAAAGGCAGTGTTTGAACACTGTTCCTGTGAAACCGAAAAAGTGATATTTCGGTATGCATTGAGGTCTATGGCGAATAGAGAAGTATACGGAAATAAAATCGAGGAAGAAGCATTCCAAGAATCTGCTCTCTGATATGTGCATTCACTTCACAGAGTAAATGCTTTCTCTATGTTGCCCAGTTTTGAAATTCTGTCTTTGAAGAACCTGTGAAGGGATATTTAGTAACGCCTGGAAGCTGGTGGTGAGTGAAGAAACGTGTTCTGATGAAACCTACAGAGAAACGTTCTGAGCAACTGCTTCACCTTGTGTGTATTCGTCTCAAAGACTTATACCATTCTTTGGATTGAGCAGCTTGAAATCGCAGTTTTTGTGGAATCTGAGGAAGGACATTTGGGAAAAATCCTTAGAATATGGAGAAAGAAATATCCACTGGTGAAATCCAGAAGGAAGCATTCTGTGAAACTTCTCTGTGTTGTCTTAATTCGTCTCACTCAGATAAGCCTCTCTTTTCATTGAGCAGTTTTCTAGCCCTGTGTATGTTTAGCGTGTGTTGGGATATTCGGGAGCACTTTGAGGCTAACGGTGAAAAAGGAAATATGTTCAGACCGAAACTGCATAGAAGGTTTCCGAGAAACTCCTTTGTGACGTGTGCATTCCAGTCACCGTGTTATACCTCACTCCTCATACAGCGTAGGGGAAGCCCTTTTGGAGAAACACGTACCAAGGGATATTCTGGAGCATGTTGATTCCGATGGTGAAAAGGGAAATAGCCTCAGACAAAAACTGGAAAGAAAGTTTCTAGGAAACTACTCTGTGTTATCTATAATCATTTCACGTAGATAAAGCTTTCGTTACATTACACAGCTTGGAAACTGTCATGGACGGATCCATGAAGGGACTTTTGGGAGCACATTCTGGACTAGGGTGAGAAAGGAAATATCTTCAGATAAAAAGTGGAAAGAAGCTTTCTGTGAATCTGCTTTTTGCTATGTTTATTCATCTCACATACATGAAGCTTCCTTTATATTACGCAGCTTGGAAACTCCCTCGTGGATTGATCCACGAAGGGTTATTTGGTATCATATTCGGATCTGTGATGAAATAGGAAATAAAGTCAGATAAAAACTGGAAAGAAGGTTTCTGAGAAACTACTTGGTGATATGTGCATTCCACTCAGGGACTTATAACTTTCTTCTCATGAGGCCCAGTTTGAACACTGTTCCTGTAAAACCAAAAGACTGATATTCAAAGCACATTGAAGACTATGGCAAAAAGTGAAATGTCGTCCAACCAAAGACAGAAAGAAGCACTCGAATAAACTACTCTCTGACATGTCCATTCTTTTCACAAGGTTAAAACTTACTCTATATTTCCCAGTTTGAAAGTCTGTCTTTCAGGGTTCTGCGAAGGGATAGTAAGTGGTGACCGGAGGCCTGTGTGAGGCAAGGAAATGTCTTCAATCGAAAATGAGAGAGAAGCTTTCTGCGCAATTCTTTTGTGATGTTTGTATTCATCTCACAGCGTTAAATCATTCTTTGAATTGAGCAGTTTGAAATCACTGTTTATGTGGAATCTGAGAAAGGACATTCAGAAACGCCCTTTATAATATTCTGAAAAAGAAATAACCTCAGAGGGAAACCAGAAGGAAGTTTTCGGTGAAACTGCTCTGTGTCACGTGAATTCTGCTCACACAGTTAAGCTTCTCTTTTCATTGAGCTGTATTATAACACTGTTTTTGTTAGTTCTGCAGAGGGATACTATGGACGGCTTTGAGACTTACGGTGAGAAAGAAAACGTCTTCAGATAGAAACTGGAGAGAAGCTTTCTGAGGAGCTGCTTTGTGATGTGTGCTCTCCACTCACAGAAATATAACATTCTTCTCCTAGAGGATTCCGGAATCCCTTTGGTGAAAAAGCTACCAAGAGATATTCGGGAGTATAATGACGACTATGGTGAAAAAGGAAATATTCTCAGAAAAATACTGGAAAGGAGATTTCTGTGAAACTGCTCTGTGTTAGATATATCTATTCGTCTCACATAGTTAAAACTTTAATTGTATTATGCAGTTTGGAAACTCCATCATGCACAGATCCGCGAAGAGACATTCGGGTGCACTTTCAGGCTTACAGTGAAAGAGGAGATATCTTCAGATAAAAACTGGATAGAAGCTTTCTGAGGAACTACTTTGTGATGTTTACATTCCACTCAGGGAGTTATACCTCTTTTCTAACAAGGCACTGTTTGAACACTGTTCCTGTGAAATGGAAAAAGGGATATTTTGAAACGCCTTTAGGACTATGGCGACCAGTGGAATGTACTGAAATAAAATCGAGGAAGAAGCATTCCAAGATTCTGCTCTCTGATATGGGCATTCACTTCACAGAGTTAATGCTTACTCTATGTTGCCCAGTTTCAAAACTCTGTCTTTGAAGAATCTGGAAGGGATTTTTAGTGACGCCTGGAGGCTTCTGGTGAGCGAGGAAACGTGTTCTGATGAAACCTACAGAGAAACTTTCTGAGCAGCTGATTTGCCTTGTCTGTATTCGTCTCCTAGAGTTAAACCGTTCTTTGGATCCAGCAGCTTGAAATCTCTCTTTTTGTGTAAACTGAGGAAGGACTTTTGGGAACGATCCTTAGAATATGGGGAAAGAAATATCCTCAGGTAAAATCAAGAAGGAAGCTTTCTGTGAAACTGCTCAGGGTCGTCTTAATTCCTCGCACTGAGATAAGCCTCTCTTTTCATTGAGTAGTTTTCTCGCCCTGTGTTTGTTTAGCATGTGATGGGATGTACGGGAGCACTTTGAGGCCAACGGTGAAAAATGAAGTATGTTCAGCCCGAAACTGGAGAGAAGTTTACCGAGGAACTGCTTTGTGACGTGAACATTCCAGTCACAGTTTTATACCTCTCTTCTCATACAGCGTCGAGGAAACCCTTTTGGAGAAACAGGTACTAAGTGATATTCGGGAGCATGTTGATTCTGATGGTGAAAAGGGAAACAGCCTCAGACAAAACCTGGAAAGAAGCTTTCTGAGAAACTACTTTGTGATGTATGCATTCCAGTCAGGGAGATATACCTCTTTTCTCACAAGGCAGTGTGTGAACACTTTTCCTGTGAAATCAAAAATGTGATATTTCGGAATGCCTTGAGGACTATGGCAAGTAGTGAAATATACTGAAAGAAAATCGAGGAAGAAGCGTTCCAAGAATCTGCTCTCCGATATA
The DNA here is from genome assembly GCF_002776525.5 of Piliocolobus tephrosceles. Classification (NCBI taxonomy): domain Eukaryota; kingdom Metazoa; phylum Chordata; class Mammalia; order Primates; family Cercopithecidae; genus Piliocolobus; species Piliocolobus tephrosceles. The sequence continues at coordinate 27,239,324 of NC_045451.1, read as the reverse complement.
CGCATTCACTTCACAGAGTTAATGCTTACCCTATGTTGCCCGGTTTCGAAACTCTGTCTTTGAATAATCTGTGAAGGGATATTTAGTGAAGCCCAGAGGCTTGTGGTGAGCGACGAAACATCTTCCGTTGAAACCTGCAGTGAAACGTTCTGAACAACTGCTTTACGATGTGTGTATTCATCTCATAGAGTTAAATCATTCTTTGGAATGAGCAGCTTGAAATCACTGTTTTTGTGGAATCTAAAGAAGGATATTTGTGAACGATCCTTAGAATATGCAGAAAGAAATATCCCAAAGTAAAATCCAGAAGGAAGCTTTCTGTGAAACTTCTCTGTGTCGTCTTAATTCCTCTCATTCAGATAAGCCTCTCTTTTCATTGAGCGGTTTTCTAGCCCTGTGTATGTTTAGCATGTGATGGGATATTCGGGAGAACTTTGAGGCCAACAGTGAAAAAGGAAATATGTTCAGACCGAAACTGGAGAGAAGCTTTTTGAGGAACTGCTTTGTGACGTGTGTATTCCCGTCATAGTTTTACAACTCTCTTCTCATACCGCATCCGGGAAAACCTTTTGGAGAAACAGGTATCAATTGATATTCGGGAGCATGTTGATTCCAATGGTGAAAAGGGAAATAGCCTCAGAAAAAAACTGGAAAGAAGCTTTCTAGACAACTACTCTGTGATATCTGTAATCATCTCACATAGATAAATCTTTCTTTACATTATCCAGCTTGGAAACTGTCACGGACTGATCCACGAAGGGACCTTCGGGAGCACATTCTGGACTATGGTGAAAAAGGAAATATCTTCAGATAACAACTGGAAAGAAGCTTTCTGTGAATCTGCTTTTTGCTATGTTTATTCATCTCCTATAGATGAAGCTTTCTTTATATTACACAGCTTGGAAACTCCTTCGTGGATGTATCCGAGAAGGGATATTTGGGATCACATTTGGGCCTATGGTGAAATAGGAAATATAGTCAGATAAAAACTGGAGAGAGTCTTTCTGAGAAACTCCTCGGTTATGTGTGCATTTCACTCAGGGAGTTATAACTTTCTTCTCATAAGGCACAGTTTAAACACTGTTCCTGTAAAACCAAAAGAGTTTTATTCGGAGCACAATGAAGAGTATGGCAAAACGTGAAAAGCCGTCCAAAAAAGACAAAAAAAGCACTCGAAGAAATTGCTCTCTGTCATGTCCATTCTTTTGACAGGGTTAAAGCTTTCTCTACATTTCCCAGTTTGAAAGTTGGTCTTTGAGATTTCTGTGAAGGGATAGTATTTGGCTTCTGGGGGCTGTATTGAGCATGGAAACGTGTTCCATCGAAAATCGGAGAGAAGCTTTCTGCACAACTATTTTATGATGTTTGCATTCATCTGATAGAGTTAAATCATTCTTTGGACTGAGCAGTTTGAAATCACTGTTTCTGTGGACTCTGAGAAAGGACATTTGGAAATGCTCCTTAGAGTATCCTGAAAAAGAAATAACTTCAGAAAGAAACCAGAAGGAAGCTTGCTGTGAAACTGCCCTGTGTCAAGTGAATTCTGCTCACACAGTTAAGCTTCTCTTTCATTGAGCTGTATCATAACACTGTTTTTGTTTAGTCTGAGAAGGGATATTCAGGAGCGCTTTGAGGCTTATGGTGAGAAAGGAAACGTCTTCAGATAGAACCTGGAGAGAAGCTTTCTGAGGATCTGCTTTGTGACGTGTGGATCCAACTTACAGAAATACACCTTTCTTCTCCTCTAGGATTCCAGAATCCCTGTTGGAGAAAGAGCTACCAAGAGATATTTGGAGGTACAGGGAGGGCTATGGTGAAAAAGGAAATATCCTCAGACAAAAACTGGAAAGAAAATTTCTGTGAAGCTGCTTTGTGTTAGATATACTTATTAATCTTGGATAGTTAAAACTTTTCTTATATTAGGCAGTTTGGAAACGCTGTCATGCAAGTATCCGTGAAAGGATATTCAGGAGCACATTCAGGCATACGGTGAAACAGGAGATATCGTCAGATAAAAACTAGATAGAAGCTTTCTGAGAAACTACTTTGTGATGTATGCATTACACTCAGGGAGTTATACCTATTTTCTCACAAGGCAGTGTTTGAACGCTGTTTCTGTGAAACCGAAAATGTCATATTTCAGAACGCATTGAAGACTATGGTGAATAGTGAAATATACTGAAATAAAATCGAGGAAGAAGCGTTCCAAGAATCTGCTCTCTGATATGTGCATTCACTTCGCAGAGGTAATGCTTACTCTATGTTGCCCAGTTTCGAAACTCTGTCTTTTAATTATCTGTGAAGGAACATTTTGTGAGGCCTGGAGGCTTGTGGTGAGCAAGGAAACGTCTTCCCCTGAAACCTGCAGTGAAACATTCTGAGCAAATGCTTTGCAATGTGTGTATTCGTCTCAGTGAGTCAAACCATTCTTTTGATTGAAGAGCTTGAAATCACTGTTTTTGTGGAATCTGAGGAAGTACATTTGGGAACGATCCTTAGAATATGGAGAAAGAAATATCCTCAGGTAAAATCCAGAAGGAAGATTTCTGTGAAACTACTCTGTGTCGTCTTAATTCCTCTCACTCAGATAAGCCTCTCTATTCGTTGAGCAGTCTTCTACCCTGTGTCTGTTAAGTGTGTGATGAGGTATTCGGGAGCACTTTGAGGCTAACGGTGAAAAAGGAAATGTGTTCATACCAAAACTGGAGAGAAGCTTTCCAAGGAACTCCTTTGTGACGTGTGCATTCCAGTCACAGTGTTATACCTCTCTTCTCATACAGCGTTTGGGAAACCCTTTTGGAGAAACAGGTACCAAGTGATACTCGGGAGCTTGTTCATGCCGATGGTGAAAAGGAAATAGCCTCAGACAAAAACTGGAAAGAAGCTTCCTAGGAAACTTCTCTGTGATATATGTTATCGTCTCACATAGATAAAGCTTTCTTTACATTACGCAGCTTGGAAACTGTCATGAACGGATCCACGAAGGGACCTTCGGGAGCACATTCTGGACTATGGTGAAAAAGGAAATATCTTCAGATAAAAACTGGAAAGAGGCTTTCTTTGAATCTGCTTTTTGCTATGTTTATTCATCTCACATAGATGAAGCTTTCTTTATATTATGCAGCTTGGAAACTCCCTCGTGGATGGATCTGCAAAGGGATATTTGGGATCAAATTCAGGCCTATGGGGAAATGGGACCTATAGCCAGATATACACTGGAGAGAAGCTTTCTGAGAAACTGCTTTGTGATGTGTGCATTCCCCTCAGTGATGTGTAACTTTCTTCTCATAACGCACAGTTTGAACACTATTCCTGTAAAACCAAAAGAGAGATATTCAGAGCACATTGAAGACTATAGCAAAAAGTGAAATGTCTTCCAAAAAAAATCAGAAAGAAGCACTCGAAGAAACTGCTCTCTGACATGTCCATTCTTTTCACAGGGTTAAAGTTTACTCTACATATCCCAGTGTGAATGTCAGTCTCTTAGGGTTCTGCGAAGGGATAGTAAGTGGCGACCGAATGCCTCTGTGAGGCAAAAAATGTCTTCCACCGAAAATAGGAGAGGAGCTTTCTGCGCAACTCTTTTGTGATGTTTGCAGTCATCATATAGAGTTAAATCATTCTTTGGATTGAGCCGTTTGAAATCAGTGTTTCTGTGGAATCTGAGAAAGGACATCTGGAAATTCTCTGTAGAATATGCTGAAAAATAAATAACCTCAGATAGAAACCAGAAGGAAGCTTTCTGTGAAACTGCTCTATGTCAAGTGAATTTCCCTCACACAGTTAAGCTTCACTTTTCATTGAGCTGTATCATAACACTGTCTTACTGTAGTCTGTGAAGGGATATTCTGGAGGTCTTTGAGGCTTATGGTGACAAAGGAATCGTCTTCAGATAGAAACTGGAGAGAAGGTTTCTGAGGGGCTGCTTTGTGATGTATACATTCCACTCACAGAAATATACCCTTTTCCCCTGGAGGATTCCAGGATCCCTTTTGGAGAAAAGCTACCAAGAGATATGCGGGAGTATTGCTACAACTATGGTGGAAAAGGAAATATCCAGAGACAAAAATTGGAAAGAAGATGTCTGTGAAACTGCTTTGTGTTAGATATATTTATTCATCTCACAGAATAAAAACTTTAATTATATTACGCATTTTGGAAACTGCGTCATCCACAGATCTGCGAATGGACATTCAGGAGCACATTCAGGCCTACAGGGAAAGAGGAGATATCTTCAGATAAAAACTGTATAGAAGCTTTCTGAGAAACTACTTTGTGATGTATGCATTCCATTCAGGGAGTTATACCTTTTTACTCACAAGGCAGTGTTTGAACACTGTTCCTGTGACACCGAAAAAGTGATATTTTGGAATGTATTGAGGACAATGGTGAATAGTGAAATATACTGAAATAAAAACGAGGAAGAAGCCTTCCAAGAATCTGCTATCTGCTATGTGCATTCACTTCACAAAGCTAATGCTTACTCTATTTTACCCGGTTTTGAAACTCTGTCTTTGAAGGATCTGTGAAGGGATATTTAGTAACGTCCCTAGGCTTGTGGTGAGCGAGGAAACGTCTATAGATGAAACCTACAGAGAAACTTTCTGAGCAAGTGTTTTGCGATGTGTGTATTCATCTCATAGAGTTAAACCATTCTTTAGATTGAGCACCTTGAAATCACTGTTTTTGTGGAATTAGAGGAAGGACATTTAAGAACGACACTTAGAATATGGAGATAGAAATATCCTCAGGTAAAATCTAGAACGAAACTTTCTGTGAAACTGCTCTGTGTCGTCTTAATTCCTCTCACTCAGATAAGCCTCTCTTTTCATTGAACAGTTTTCTAGCCCTGTGTATGTTTAGCATGTGATGGGATATTTGGGAGCATTTTGAAGCTAACAGTGAAAAGGAAATATGTTCAGACCGAAAGTGTAGAGAGGCTTTCCGAGGAACTGCTTTGAGACGTGTGCATTCCAGTCACAGTGCTATACCTCACTTCTCATGCAGCATCAGGGAAACCCTTTTGGAGAAACAGGTACCAAGTGATATTCGGGAACATGTTGATGCCGATGGTGAAAAGGGAAATAGTGTCAGACAAAAACTGGAAAGAAGCTTTCTCGGAAACTACTCTGTGATATTTATAATAGTCTCACATAGATAAAGCCTTCTTCACATTACGTAGCTTGGAAACTGTCATAGACGGATCCATGAAGGGACTTTCAGGAGTACATTCTGGACTGTGCTGAAAAAGGAAATATCTTCAGATTAAAACTGGAAAGAAAGGTTCTGTGAATCTGATTTTTGCTATGTTTATTCATCTCACATAGATGAAGTGTTCTTTACAATACACAGATTGAAAATTCCCTCGTGGATGTATCCGAGAAGGGATATTTGGGATCACAGTTGGGCCTATGGTGGAATAGGAAATATAGTCAGATAAAAACTGGAGAGAAGCTTTATGAAAAACTCCTTTGTGATGTGTGCATTCCACTCAGGGAGATATAACTTTCTCCTCCTGAGGTACAGTTTGAACACTGTTCTTGTAAAACCAAAAGAGTGATATTCGAAGCACATTGAAGAATATGGCAAAAAGTGAAATGTCATCCAACAAAAAACAGAATGAAGCACTCGAAGAAACTGCTCTCTGACATGTCCATTCTTTTCACAGAGTTAAAGCTTACTCTATATTTTCCAAGTTTGAAAGTCGGTCTTTGAGGGTTCTGGAAGGGATAATAAGTGGCGACTGGAGGCTTGTGTGAGGCAAGGAAATGTCTACCATCGAAAATCATAGAGACGGTTTCTGCGCACCTCTTTTGTGATGTTTGTATTAATCTCATAACGTTAAATGATTCATTGGATTGAGCAGTTTCAAATCACTGTTTCTGTGGAATCTGAGAAAGGACATTTGGAATCGCTCCTTAGAATATCCTGAAAAAAAAAAAAAAAAAAACTCAGAGGGAAACCAGAAGGAAGCTATGTGTGAATCTTCTCTCTGTCACGTGCATTCCACTCATGCAGTTAAGCTTCTCCTTTCATTGAGCTGTATCATAACACACTGTTTTTGTTTAGTCTGCGAAGGGATATTCTGGAATGCTTTGAGGCTTATGGTGAGAAAGGAAACGTCTTCAGATGGAAACTGGAGAGAAGCTTTCTGAGCAGCTGCTTTCTGTCATGTGCATTCTACTCACAGAAATATACCTTTCTTCTCCTAGAGGATTCTGGAACCCTTTTGGAGAAAAAGCTACCAAGAGATATTCGGGAGTATAGCGAAGACTATGGTGAAAAAGGAAATATCCTCATACAAAAAATGTAAAGTAGATTTCTGTGAAACTGCTTTGTGTCAGACATATTTACTCATCTCGTATACTTAAAACTTTAATTATATTACACATTTTGGAAATTCCGTCATGCACAGATCTGGGAAGCAACATTCGGGACTGCATTCAGGCCTACGGTGAAAGAGGATATATCTTCAGATAAAAACTGGATAGAAGCTTTCTGAGAAACAACTTTGTGATGCATGCATTCCACTCAGGGAGCTATACCTCTTTTCTCACAAGACAATGTTTGAACACTGTTCCTGTGAAACCAAAAAAGTGATATTTCGGAACGCATTGATGACTATGGCTAATAGTGAAATATACTGAAATAAAATTGAGGAAGAAGCGTTTCAAGAATCGGCACTCTGATATGTGCATTCACTTCACAGAGTTAAGTCTTACTCTATGTGGACCAGTCTCGAAACTCTGTCCTTGAAAAATCTCTGAAGGGATATTTAGTGACGCCTGGGGGCTTGTGGTGAGTGAGGATACGTCTTCTGATGAAACCTGCACAGAAACGTTCTGAACATCTGCTTTGCAATGGGTGTATTCGTCTCCTAGAGTTAAACCATTCTTTGAATTGAGCAGCTTGAAATCGCTGTTTGTGTGGAATCTGAGGAAGGACATTTGGGAAAGATCCTTAGACTATAGAGAAATAAATATCCCCAGGTAAAATCCAGAGGAAAGCTTTCTGTGAAACTGCTGTGTTTCGTCTTAATTCCTCTCATTCATTTAAGCCTCTCTTTTCATTGTGTAGTTTTCTAGCCCTGTGTATGTTTAGCATGTAATGGGATATTCGAGAGCACTTTGAGGCCTACGGTGAAAAAGGAAATATGTTCAGACCGAACCTAAAGAGAAGCTTACGAGGAATTCCTTTGTGACGTGTGCATTCCAGTCACAGTGTTATACCTCTCTTCTCATAGAGCATTGGGGAAACGCTTTTGGAGAAAGAGGTACCAGGTGTCATTCGGGAGAATGTTGATGCCGATGGTGAATAGGGAAATACCCTCAGACAATAACTGGAAAGAAGCTTTCTAGGAAAATATGATATGTGTAATCATCTCACATAGATAAAGCTTTCCTTACATTATGCAGCTTGGAAACTGTCATGCACGGATACACCAAGGGAACTTAGGGAGCACATTCTTTACTATGGTGAATAAGGAAATATCTTCAGATAAAAAGTGGAAAGAAGCTTTCTGTGAATTCGCTTTTTGCTATGTTTATTCATCTCACATAGATGAAGGTTTCTTTACATTACACAGCTTGGAAACTCCCTCGTGGATGGATCTGCAAAGGGATATTTGGGATCACATTCCAGGCTTATGGTGAAAGTGGAAATATAGTCAGATAAAAACTGGAGAGAAGCTTTCTGAGAAACTGCTTGGTGATGTGTGCATTCCACTCAGGGAGTTATAACTTTCTTCTCATAAGGCACAGTTTGAACACTGTTCCTGTAAAACCCAAAGAGTGATATTTGGAGCACATTGAAGACTATGGCAATAAGTGAAATGTCGTCCAATAAAAAACAGAAAGAAGCACTCGAAGAAACTGCTCTCTGTCATGTCCATTCTTCTCACAGGGTTAAAGCTTACTCTACATTTCCCAGTTTGAAAGTCAGTCTTTGAAGTTTCTGCGAAAAGATACCATGTGACAACTGGAGGCCTCTGTGAAGCAAGGAATTGCCATAAATCAAAAATCGGAGAGAAGCTTTCTACGCAACTCTTTTGTGATGTTTGCATTTATCTCATAGCGTTAAACCATTCTTTGGATTGAGCAGTTTGAAATCACTGCTTCTGTGGAATCTGAGAAAGGACATTTGGAAACACACTTTAGAATATACTGAAAAAAAAAAAAAAAACCTCAGAGGGAAACCAGAAGGAAGCTTTCTGTGAAACTGCTCTGTGTCACATGAATTCTGCTCACACAGTTCAGCTTCTCTTTTCATTCAGCTGTATCATAACACTGTTTATGTTTAGTGTGCGAAGGGATATTCTGGAGGGCTTTGAGGCTTATGGTTAGAAAGGAAACGTGTTCTGATAGAAACTGGAGAGAAGCTTTCTGAGGAGCTGCTTTGTGACGTGTGCATTCCACGCATAGAAATATACCTTTCTTCTCCTAGAGGATTCTGGAATCCCTTTTGGAGAAAATGTTACCAAGAAATGTTCGGGAGTATAGTGACGACTATGGTGAACAAGAAAATATCCTCAGAGAAAAACTGGAAAGAAGATTTCTGTGAAACTGCTTTGTGTTAGATATATTTATTCGTCTAACATAGTTAAATCTTTAATTTTATAACGCTGTTTGGAATCTCAGTCATGCACAGATCCGCGAAGGGACATTCGGGAGCACATTCAGGCCTACAGTGAAAGAGGAGATATCTTCTAAAATAAAATCGAGGAAGAGGGAGATGTACATCACAAAGTAGCTTCTCAGAAAGTTTCTATCCAGTTTTCATCTGAAGATATCTCCACTTTCACCATACATCTCAGAGAGACACACATCGGTCTTTGAGGTTTCTGTGAAGGGAGAGTAAGTGGCAACCGGGGGCCTGTGTCGGGCAAGGAAATGTCTCCATCGAAAATTGGAGAGAAGCCTTCTGCGCAACACTTTTGTGATGTTTGTATTCATCTCATAGAGATACATCATTCTTTGGCCTGAGCAGTTTGAAATAACTGTTTCTATGGACTCTGAGAAAGGATATTTGGAAATCCTCCTTAGAATATCAGAAAAAGAAATTACCTCAGAAAGAAACCAGAAGAAATATTTTTGTGAATCTGCTCTGTGTCACGTGAATTCTGCTAACACAATTAAGCTTCTCTTTTTATTGAGCTGTATCATAACACTGTTTTTGTTTAGTCTTTGAAGGGATATTCAGGAGCGCTTTTAGGCTTATGGTGAGAAAGGAAACATCTTCATATAGAAACTGGAGAGAAGCTTTCTGAGGAGCTGCTTTGTGACGTGTGCATTCCACTCACAAAAATATACCTTTCCTCTCCTAGAGGATTCCGGAATCCCTTTGCAGAAAAAGCTACCAAGAGATATTCGAGAGTATAGCAATGACTATGGTGAAAAATATATATCTTCAGACAAAAACTGGAAAGAAGATTTCTGTGAAACTGCTTTGTGTTAGATATATTTATTTGTCTCGCATAGTTAAAACTTTAATTATATTACGCAGTTTGGAAACTCTGTCATGCACAGATCCACGAAGGGACATTCGGGAGCACATTAAGGCCTATGGTGAAAGAGGAGATATCCTCAGATAAAAACTGGAGAGAAGCTTTCTGAGAAACTACTTTGTGATGTATGCATTCCATTCAGGGAGTTATACCTCTTTTCTCACAAGACAGTGTTTGAACACTGTTCCTGTGAAACCAAAAAAGTGATATTTCGGAAGGCATTGAGGACTATGGCAAATAGTGAAATATACTGAAATAAAATCAAGGAAGAAGCGTTAATGCTTACTCTATGTTGCCCAGTTTTGAAACTCTGTCTTTTTAGAATCTGTAAAGTGATATTTAGTGACGCCTGGAGAGTTGTGGTGAGCGAGGAAATGCCTTTTGATGAAACCTACAGAGAAATGTTCTGAACAACAGCTTTGTGATGTGTGTATTCGTATCATAGATTTAAATCATTCTTTGGATTCAGCATGTTGAAATCACTGTTTGTGTGGCTGCTGAGGAAGGACATTTGGGAACGATCCTTAGAATACGGAGAAAGAAATATCCTTAGGTAAAATCCAGAAGGAAGCTTTCTGTGAAACTACTCCTTTTCGTTTTAAATCCTCTCACTCAGTTAAGCCTCCCTTTTCATTGAGCAGTTTTCTAACCCTCTGTATGTTTAACGTGTGAGGGATAATCGGGACCAATTTGAGGCTTATGGTGAAAAAGGAAATATGTTCAGACCGAAACTGAAGAGAAGCTTTCCGAGGAACTGCTTTCTGACGTGTGCATTGCAGTCACAGTGTTATACCTCTCTTCTCATACAGCATCGGGGAAACACTTTTGAAGAAACAGGTACCAAGTGATATTCAGGAGCATGTTGATGCCAATGGTGAGAAAGGAAATAGCCTCAGACAAAAAGTGGAAAGAAACTTTCTAGGAAACTACTCTGTGATTTGTGTAATCATCTCACATAGATAAAGCTTTTTTAACATTACGCAGCTTGGAGGCTGCCATGGATGGATCCACGAAGGGACCTTCAGGAGCACTTTGTGGACTAGGGTGAAAAAGGAAATATCTTCAGATAAAAACTGGAAAGAAGCTTTCTGTGAATCTGCTTTTTGCTATGTTTATTCATCTCACATAGATGAAGCTTTCTTTACATTACACATCTTGGAAGCTCCCTCGTGGATGGATCCATGAAGGGACAGTTGGGATTACATTCAGGCCTACGGTGAATTAGGAAATATAGTCAGATAAAAACTGGAGAGAAGCTTTCTGAGAAACTGCTTGAGGATCTGTGCATTCCACTCAGGGAGTTATAACTTTCTTGTCATGAGCCACAGTTTGAACACTGTTCCTGTAAAACCAAAAGAGTGATACTTGGAGCACATTGAAGAGTATGGCAAAAAGTGAAATGTCGTCCAATAAAAAACAGAAAGAAGCACTCAAAGAAACTGCTCTTTGACATGTCCATTCTTTTGAAAGGGTTAAAGCTTACTCTATATTTCTCAGTTTGGAAGTCGGTCGTTGAGGGTTCTGTGAAGGGATAGTAAGTGGCGACCTGAGGCCTGTGTGTGGCAAGGAAATGTCTTCCATCGAAAATCAGAGAGAACATTTCGGTGCAACTCTTTTGTGATGTTTGTATTTATGTCATAGCTTTAAATCATTCTTCGGATTGAGCAGTTTGAAATCACCGTTTGTGTGGAATCTGAGAAAGGAAGTTTGGAAATGCTCTTTAGAATATCCTGAAAAAGAAATAACCTCAGAGAGAACCAGAAGGAACCTTTCTGTGAAAGTATTCTGTGTCACGTGAATTCCACTCACACAGTTAAGCTTCTCTTTTCATTGAGCTGTATCATAACACTGTTTTTGTTTAGTCTGCGAAAGGACATTCTGGAGGGCTTTGAGGCTTAGTATGTTAAAGGAAACGTCTTCAGATAGAAACTGGAGAGAAGCTTTTTGAGGAGCTGCTTTGTGACGTGTCCATTCCACTAACAGAAATATACCTTTCTTCTCCTAGAGGATACTGGAAACCCTTTTGGAGAAAAAGTTACCAAGAGATATTCTGGAGTATAGTGACGACTATGGTGAAAAAGGAAATATCCTCAGACAAAAAATTTAAAGAAGATTTCTGTGAAACTGCTTTGAGTTATATATATTTATTCATATCACATAGTTAAAACTTTAATTACATTACAGAGTTTGGAAACTCCTTCATGCACAGATCTGCGAAGGGACATTCGGGAGCACATCCAGGCCTATGGTGAAAGAGGAGATATCTTCAGATAAAAACTGGATAGAAGCTTTCTGAGAAACTACTTTGTGATGTTGGCATTACACTTAGGGAGTTATACCTCTTTTCTCACAAGGCCGTGTTTGCAGACAGTTCATGTGAAACTGAAAAACTGATATTTTGGAATGCATTGAGGACTATGGCGAATGGTGAAATAAACTGAAATAAAATTGAAGAAGAAGCGTTCCAAAAATCTGGTCTCTGATATGAGCATTCACTTCACAGAGTTAATGCTTACTCTATGTTGCCCAGTTGCGAAACTCTGTCTTTGATGTATCTGTGAAGGAATATTTAGTGACACCCAGAGGCTTGTGGTGAGCGAGGAAACATCTTCAGATGAAACCTGCAGAGAAACGTTCTGAGCAACTGCATTGCGATGTGTGTATTGGTCTCCTAGAGTTAAACCGTTCTTTGAATTGAGCAGCTTGAAATCACTGTTTTTGTGGAATCTAAAGAAGAACATTTGGGAACGATCCTTAGAATATGGAGAAAAAAATATCCTCAGGTTAAACCCTGAAGGAAGCTTTCTGTGAAACTTCTCTATGTCTTCTTAATTCCTCTCACTCAGTTAAGTCTCTCTTTTGATTGACCTGTTTTCTAGGCCTGTGTATGTTTTGCGTGTGACGGGATATTCGGGAGCACTTTGAGGCTAACGATGAAAAAGGAAATATGTTCAGACTGAAACTGTAGAGAAGCTTTCCGAGGAACTGCTTTGTAACGTATGCATTCCAGTCATAGTGTTATACCTTTCTTCTCATACAGCATCGGGGAAACCCTTTTGAAGAAACAGGTACCAAGTGATATTTGGGAGCATGTTGATGCTGATGGTGGAAAGGGAGATAGCCTCAGGCAAAAACTGGAAAGAACCTTTCTAAAAAATTATTCCGTGATATGTGTAATCATCTCGCATAGATAAAGCTTTCTTTACATTACACAGCTTAGAAACTGTCCAGGACGGATCCAAAAAGACCTTCAGGAGCACATTCTGGACTATGGTGAGAAAGGAAAATCTTCAGATAAAAACTGGAAAGAAGCTTTCCGTGAATCTGCTTTTTGCTATGTTTATTCATCTCACATAGATGCAACTTTCTTTACATTACGCAGCTTGGAGACTCCCTCGTGGATGGATCTGTGAAGGGATATTTTGGATCATATTCGGTCCTGTGGTGGAATAGGAAATATAGTCAGATAAAAACTGGAGAGAAGCTTTCTGAGAAACTGCTTGGTGATGTGTGCTTTCCACTGAGGGAGTTATAACTTTCTTCTCATAAAGCACACTTTGATCACTGTTCCAGTAAAACCGAAAGAGTGACATTCGGAGCACATTGAAGACTATGGCAAAAAGTGAAATGTAGTCCATTAAAAAACAGAAAGAAGCACTCGAAGAAACGGCTCTCTGACTTGTCCATTGTTTTCACAGGTTTAAAGCTTACTCTACATTTCCCAGATTAAAAGTCGGTCTTTGAGGGTTCTGTGAAGGGATAGCAGGTGGTGACCAGAAGCTTGTGTGAGGCAAGGAAAGGTCTTCCATCAAAAATCGGAGAGAAGATTTCTACGCAACACTTTTGTGATGCTTGTATTCATCTCAAATCGTTAAATCATTCTCTGGACTGAGCGGTTTGAAAGCACTGTTTCTGTGGAATCTAAGAAAGGACATTTGGAAACGCTCCTTAGAATATCCTGAAAAAGAAATAACCTCAGAGAGAAACAAGAAGAAAGCTTTATGTGAAACGGCTCTGTGTCACGTGAATTCCGCTCACACACTTAAGCATCTCTTTTCATTGAGCTGTATCATAACACTGTTTTTTTTTTTTTTTTTTTTTTTTTTTCTCTGTGAAGGGATATTCTGGAGGGCTTTGAGGCTTACCGTGAGAAAAAAAAAGTCTTCAGATAGAACCTGGAGAGAAGCTTTCTGACGAGCTGCTTTGTGACGTGTGCATTCCACTCACAGAAGTATACCTTTCTTCTCCTAGAGGATTCGGGAATCCCATTTGGAGAAAAAGCTATCAAGACATACTTGGGAGTCGACTATGGTGAAAAAGGGAATATCCTCACACAAAAACTGTAAAGAAGATTTCTGTGAAACTGCTTTGTGTTAGATATATTTATTCGTCTCGCATAGTTAAAACTTTAACTATATTATCCAGTTTGGAATCTTCGTCGTGCACAGATCCACAAAGGGACATTCGGGAGCACATTCAGGCGAACGGTGAAAGAGGAGATATCTTCAGATAACAACTGGATAGAAGCTTTCTGAGAAACAACTTTGTGATGTATGCATTCCACTCAGGGAGTTACACCTCTTTTTTCACAAGGCAGTGTTTGAAACCTGTTCCTGTGAAAACGGAAATGTGATATTTCGGAATGAATTGAGGACTATGGCAAATAGTGAAATATACTGAAATAAAATTGAGGAAGAAGCGTTTCAACAATCTGCTCTCGGATATGTGCATTCACTTCACAGACTTAATGCTTACTCTATGTTTTTTGGGTTCAAAACTCTGTCTTTGATGAATCTGTGAAGGGATATTTAGCAATGCCCGGAGACTTGAGCTGAGCGAGGAAATGTCTTCTGATAAAACCTGCAGAGAAACGTTCTGAGCAACTGCTTTGTGCTGTGTGTATTCGTTCATTAAGTTAAACTATTCTTTGGACTGAGCAGCTTGAAATCACTGTTTTTGTGGAATCTGAGAAAGGACATTTGGGAACGATCCTTAGAATATGGAGAAAGAAATATCCTCAGGTAAAATCCAGAAGGAAGGTTTCTGTGAAACTGCTCTGTGTCGTCTTATTTCCTCTCATTCATATAAGCCTCTCCGTTCATTGTGCAGTTTTCTAGCCCTTTGTATGTTTAGCATGTGATGGGATATTCGGGAGCACTTTGAGGCTAATGGTGAAAAAGGAAATATGTTCAGAACGAAACTGGAGGGAAGTCGTCCATGGAACTGCTTTGTGAGGTGTGCATTCCAGTCACATTGTTATACCTCTGTTCTCATACAGGGTCGGGGAAACCCTTTTGGAGAAACAGGTACCAAGTGATATTCGGGAGTATGTTGATGCCAATGGTGAAAAGGGAAATAACCTCAGACAAAAACTGGAAAGAAGCTTTCTAGGAAACTACTCTGTGATATGTGTAATCATCTCACATAGATAAAGCTTTCTTTATGTTACACAGTTTGGAAAATGTCTTGGATGGATCCATGAAGGGACCTTCGGGAGCACTTTCTGGACTATGGTGAATAAGGAAATATCTTCAGATAAAAAGTGGAAAGAAGCTTTCTGTGAATTCGCTTTTTGCTATGTTTATTCATCTCACATAGATGAAGCTTTCTTTACATTATACAGCATGAAAATGCCCTCATGGATGGATCAGTGAAGGGATATTTGGGATCAGATTCGGGCCTATAGTGAAAGAGGAAATATAGTCAGATAAAAACTGGAGAGAAGCTTTCTCAGAAACTGCTTGGTGATGTGTGCATTCCACTCAGGGAGTTATAACTTTCTTTTCATAAGGCACAGTTTGAACACTGTTCCTGTAAAACCAAAAGAGTGATATTCACAGCATATTGAAGACTATGGAAAAAAGTAAAATATCGCCCAATAAAAAACAGAAAGAAGCACTCGAAGAAACTGCACTCTGAAACGTCCATTCTTTTCACAGGGTTAAAGCTTACTCTACATTTCACAGTTTGAAAGTCGGTCTTTGAGTGTCCTGCGAAGGGATCATAGGTGGCGACCGGAGGCCTGTATGAGGCAAGGAAATGTCTACCGTTGAAAATCGGAGGGATGCTTTATGCGCACCTCTTTTGTGGTGTTTGTATTCATACCAGAGAATTACATCTTTCTTTGGATTGAGCCGTTTGAAATCACTGTTTCTGTGGAATCTGAGAAAGGACATTTGGAAACGCTCTTTAGAACATCCTGAAAAAGAAATAACCTCAGATAGATACCAGAAGGAAGCTTCCTGTGAAACTGCTCTGTGTCACGTGAATTCCGCTCACAGAGTTAAGCTTCTCTTTTCATTGAGCTGTATCATAACACTGTTTTTGTTTAGTCTGTGAAGGGATATTCTGTAGGGCTTTGAAGCTTATGGTGAGAAAGGAAATGTGTTCCAATAGAAACTGGAGAGAAGCTTTCTGAGGAGCTGCTTTGGGACGTGTGCATTCCACTCACAGAAATATACATTTCTTCTCCTAGAGGATTCTGGAATCCCTTTTGGAGAAAAAGCTACCAAGAAATATTCGGGGGTCGACTAAGGTGAAAAAGGAAATATCCTCAGACAAATACTGAAAGGAAGATTTCTGTGAAACTGCCTTGTGTTAAATATATTTACTCGTCTCTCATAGTTTAAACTTTAATTATATTACACAGTTCGGAAACTCTGTCGTACACAGATCCATGAAGGGACATTCGGGAGCACAATCAGGCCTACAGTGAAAGAGGAGATATCTTAAGATAAAAACTGGATAAAGTGCAAGATGGCTGAATATGAACAGCTCCAGTCTCCAACTCCCAGCGTGAGCGACACAGAAGACCGGTGATTTCTGCATTTTCAACTGAGGTACTGGGGTCATCTCACTAGGGAGTGCCAGATAACCGGTGCTAGTCCGCTGCTGCAGCCCGACCAGCGAGAGCTGAAGCAGGGCGAGACATCATCTCACCTGGGAAGTTCAAGGGAGAAGGGAATTCGTTTTCCTATCCAGGGAAACTGAGACACACAACACCTGGAAAATCGGGTGATTCCCACCCCTATACTGTGCTTTAAGCAAACGGGCATGCCAGGAGAATATATCCCACACTTGGCCAGGAGGGTCCCACGCCCACGTAGCCTCCCTCATTGTTAATGCAGTGGTCTGTGATCTAACCGCAAGGAAGCAGTGAGACTGGGGGAGGGGCGCCCACCATTGATGAGGCTTAAGTAGGTAAACAAGCCGCTGGGAGGCTCGAACTGGGAGGAGCTCACAGCAGCTCAAGGAAACCTGCCTGTCTCTGTAGACTCCACCTCTGGGGACAGGGAACAGTTAACAACAACAAGAAAAGCAGCAGGACCCTCTGCAGACGCAAACGACTCTGTCTGACAGCTTTGAAGAGAGCAGTGGGTCTCCCAACACATAGGTTGGGATCTGAGAAAGGACAGACTGCCTGCTCAAGTGGGTCCCTGACCCCTGAGTACCCTAACTGGGAGACAACTCCCCCTAGGAGCAGTCTGACACCCCACACCTCAGAGGGTGGAGTACACCCCTGAGAAGAAGTTTCCAAAGTGATAATCAGACAGGTGCACTCGCTGTTCAGCAATATTCTATCTTCTGCAACCTCTGCTGCTGATACCCAGGCAAACAGGGTCTGGAGTGGACCTCAAGCAATCTCCAACAGACCTATAGCTGAGGGTCCTGACTGTCAGAAGGAAAACTATCAAACAGGAAGGACACCTATAGCAAAACCCCATCAGTACGTCACCATCATCAAAGACCAGTGACAGATAAAACCACAAAGATGGGGAAAAAGCAGGGCAGAAAAGCTGGAAATTCAAAAAATAAGTGTGCATCTCCCCCTGCAAAGGAGCGCAGCCCATCGCCAGCAACAGATCAAAGCTGGTCAGAGAATCACTTTGACGAGATGAGAGAAGAAGGCTTCAGTCCATCAAACTTCTCAGAGCTAAAGGAGGAATTACATACCCAGCGCGAAGAAACTAAAAATCTTGAAAAAAGACTGGAAGAATTGACAGCTAGATTAATTAATGCAGAGAAGGTCATAAGCGAAATGACAGAGATGAAAACCATGACACGAAAAATACGTGACAAATGCACAAGCTTCAGTAACCGAATCGATCAACTGGAAGAATAAGTATCAGCGATTGAGGATCAAATGAATGAAATGAAGCGAGAAGAGAAACCAAAAGAAAAGAGAGGAAAAAGAAATGAACAAAGCCGGCAAGAAGTATGGGATTATGTCAAAAGACCAAATCTACGTCTGATTGGGGTGCCTGAAAGTCAGGGGGAGAATGGAAACAAGTTAGAAAACACTCTACAGGATATCATCCAGGAGAATATCCCCAACCTAGGAGGGCAGGCCAACATTCAAATTCAGGAAATACAGAGAACTCCACTAAGATACTTCTCGAGAAGAGCAACTCCAAGACACATAATTGCCAGATTCATCAAAGATGAAATGAAGAAAAAAATCTTAAGGGCAGCCAGAGAGAAAGGTCGGGTTCCCCACAAAGGGAAGCCCATCAGACTAACAGCAGATCTCTCGACAGAAACTCTACAAGCCAGAAGAGAGTGGGGGCCAACATTCAACATTTTTAAAGAAAAGAATTTTAAACCCAGAATTTCATATCCAACCAAACTAAGTTTCATAAGTGAAGGAGAAATAAAATCCTTTACAGATAGGCAGATGCTTAGAGATTTTGTCACCACCAAGCCTGCCTTACAAGAGACCCTGAAGGAAGCCCTAAACGTGGAAAGGAACATCGGTACCAGCCATTGCAAAAACATGCCAAAATGTAAAGACCATCGAGGCTAGGAAGAAACAGCATCAAATAACGAGCAAAATAAGCAGTTAATATCTTAATGGCAGGATCAAGTTCACACATAACAATATTAACCTTAAATGTTAATGGACTAAATGCTCCAATTAAAAGACACAGACTGGAAAACTTGATAAAGAGTCAAGACCAATCAGTCTGCTGTATTCAGGAGACCCATCTCACATGCAGAGACATACATAGGCTCAAAATAAAGGGATGGAGGAAGATCTACCAAGCAAATGGAGAACAAAAAAAAGCAGGGGTTGCAATTCTAGTCTCTGATAAAACAGACTTTAAACCATCAAAGATCAAAAGAGACAAAGGAGGCCATTACATAATGGTAAAGGGATCAATTCAACAGGAAGAGCTAATTATCCTAAATATATATGCACCCAATACAGGAGCACCCAGATTCATAAAGCAAGTCCTTAGAGACTTACAAAGAGGCTTAGACTCCCATACAATAATAATGGGAGACTTCAACACTCCACTGTCAACATTAGACAGATCAACGAGACAGAAAGTTAACAAGGATATACAGGAATTGAACTCATCTCTGCAGTAAGTGGACCTAATAGACATCTATAAAACTCTCCACAGCAAATCAACAGAATATACATTCTTCTCAGCACCACATCGCAGTTATTCCAAAATTGACCAAATAATTGGAAGTAAAGCACTCCTCAGCAAATGTAAAAAACAGAAATTATAACAAACTGTCCCCCAGACCACAGTACAATCAAACTAGAACTCAGGACTAAGAAACTCTATCAAAACCACTCAACTACATGGAAACTGAACAACCTGCTCCTGAATGACTACTGGGTACATAACGAAATGAAGGCAGTAATAAAGATGTTCTTTGAAACCAATGAGAACAAAGATACAACATACCAGAATCTCTGGGACACATTTAAAGCAGTGTGTAGAGAGAAATTTATAGCACTAAATATCCCCAAGGGAAAGCAGAAAAGATCTAAATTTGACACTCTAACATCACAATTAAAAGAACTAGAGTGGCAAGAGCGAACACATTCAAAAGCTAGCAGAAGGCAAGAAATAACTAAGATCAGGGCAGAACTGAAGGAGATAGAGACACAAAAACCCTCCAAAAAATCAATGAATCCAAGAGTTGGTTTTCTGAAAAGATCAACAAAATTGACAGACCGCTAGCAAGACTAATAAGGAAGAAAGAGGGAAGAATCAAATAGACATAATAAAAAACGATAAAGGGGATATCACCACCGACCCCACAGAAATACAAACTACCATCAGAGAATACTATAAACACCTCTACGCAAATCAACTAGAAAATCTAGAAGAAATGGATAATTTCCTGTACACGTAGACTCTTCCAAGACTAAACCAGGAAGAAGTTGAATCCCTGAAGAGACAAATAGCAGGCTCTGACATTGAGGCAATAATTAATAGCTTACCAACCAAAAAAAGTCCAGGACCAGATGGATTCACAGCTGAATTCTACCAGAGGTACAAGGAGGAGCTGGTACCATTCCTTCTGAAACTATTCCAATCAATAGAAAAAGAGGGAATCCTCCCTAACTCAATTTATGAGGCCAACATCATCCTGATACCAAAGCCTGGCAGAGACACAACAAAAAAAGAGAATTTTAGACCAATTTCCCTGATGAACATCGATGCAAGAATCCTCAATAAAATACTGGCAAACCGGATTCAGCAGCACATCAAAAAGCTTATCCACCATGATCAAGTGGGCTTCATCCCTGGGATGCAAGGCTGATTCAACATACGCAAATCAATCAACGTAATCCAGCATATAAACAGAACCAAAGACAAGAACCACATGATTATCTCAATAGATGCAGAAAAGGCTTTTGACAAAATTCAACAGCCCTTTATGCTAAAAGCGCTCAATAAATTCGGTATTGATGGAACGTACCTCAAAATAATAAGAGCTATTTATAAAAAACCCACAGCTAATATCATACTGAATGGGCAAAAACTGGAAAAATTCCCTTTGAAAACTGGCACAAGACAGGGATGCCCTCTCTCACCACTCCTATTCAACATAGTGTTGGAAGTTCTGGCTAGGGCAATCAGGCAAGAGAAAGAAATCAAGGGTATTCAGTTAGGAAAAGAAGAAGTCAAATTGTCCCTGTTTGCAGATGACATGATTGTATATTTAGAAAACCCTATTGTCTCAGCCCAATATTTCCTTAAACTGATAAGCGACTTCAGCAAAGTCTCAGGATACAAAATTAATGTGCAAAAATCACAAGCATTCTTATACACCAGTAACAGACAAACAGAGAGCCAAATCAGGAATGAACTTCCATTCACAATTGCTTCAGAGAGAATAAAATACCTGGAATTCCAACTTACAAGGGATGTAAAGGACCTCTTCAAGGAGAACTACAAACCACTGCTCAGTGAAATAAAAGAGGACACAAACAAATGGAAGAGCATACCATGCTCATGGATAGGAAGAATCAATATCGTGAAAATGGCCATGCTGCCCTAGGTTATCTATAGATTCAATGCCATCCCCATCGTGCTACCAATTGGTTTCTTCACCAAATTGGAAAAAGCTGCTTTAAAGTTCATATGGAACCAAAAAAGAGCCCACATTGCCAAGACAATCCTAAGTCAAAAGGATAAAGCTGGAGGCGTCAAGCTTCCTGACTTCAAAGTATACTACAAGGCTACAATAACCAAAACAGCATGGTACTGGTATCAAAACAGAGATATAGACCAATGGAACAGAACAGAGTCCTCAGAAATAATACCACACATCTACAGCCATCTGATCTTTGACAAACCTGAGAGAAACAAGAAATGGGGAAAGGATTCCCTATTTATTAAATGGTGCTGGGAAAAGTGGCTAGCCATAAGTAGAAAGCTGAAACTGGATCCTTTCCTTACTCCTTATACGAAGATTAATTTGAGATGAATTAGAGACTTAAATGTTAGACCTATTACCATAAAAACCCTAGAAGAAAATCTAGGTAGTACCATTCAGGACATAGGCATGGGCAAGGACTTCATGCCTAAAACACCAAAAGCAATGGCAGCAAAAGCCAAAATTGACAAATGGGATCTCATTAAACTAAAGAGCTTCTGCACAGCAAAAGAAACTACCATCAGAGTTAACAGGCAACCTACAGAATGGGAGAAACTTTTTGCAATCTACTCATCTTATGAAGGGCTAATAACTAGAATCTACAAATAATTCAAACAAATATACAAGAAAAAAGCAAACAACCCCATCAAAATGTGGTCAAAGGATAAGAACAGACATTTCTCAAAAGAATACATTCATACAGCCAACAGACACATGAAAAAAAAACTCATTATCACTCACCATCAGAGAAATGCAAATCAAAATCACATTGAGATACCATCTCACACCAGTTAGAATGGCAATCATTAAAAAGACAGGAAACAACAGGTGTTGGAGAGGATGTGGAGACATAGGAACACTTTTCCACTGTTGGTGGGATTGTAAACTACTTCAACCATGATGGAAAACAGTATGGCAATTCCTCGAGGATCGAGAACTAGATGTACCATATGACCCAACCATCCCACTACTGGGTATATACCCAAAGGATTATAAATGATGCTGCTATAAAGACACATGCACACGTATGTTCATTGTGGCACTATTCACAATAGCAAAGACTTGGAATCAACCCAAATGTCCATCAGTGACAGACTGGATTGAGAAAATGTGGCACATATACACCATAGAATACTATGCAGCCATAAAAAAGGGTGAGTTTGCGTCCTTTGTAAGGACATGATGCAGTTGGAAACCATCATTCTTAGCAAACTATCACAAGAACAGAAAACCAAACACCGCATGTTCTCACTCATAGGTGGGAACTGAACAATGACATCACTTGGACTCGGGAAGGGGAACATCACACACTGGGGCCTATCATGGGGGGGGAAGGGGGAGGAGGGAGGGATTGCATTGGGAGTTATACCTGATATAAATGACTAATTGATTGAAAAAAAGTATTAACAATATCTAGTATTTATACTACAAATACTACAGTCAATAATAATTTAACCGTATTTTTTGAAATACTAAAACTATATTATTAGATTGTTTGCAACACAAATGATAAATATTTGAGGTAATGAATTGCTCTTTTACCCTAATATGATTATTACATTTTGTATGCCCTGTATCAAAATATCTTATGCAACCCATGAATACACACATTGATTATGTACCCATAAAAATTGAATATAAAATTTTAAAAAATGGATAGAACCTTTCTGAGAAACTACTTAGTGATGTATGCATTCCAGTCAGGGAGTTATACCTCTTTTTTTTTTTTTCTTTCTTTTTTTTGAGACAGTCTCGCTCTGTCACCCAGGCTGGTGTTCAGTGGCCGGATCTCAGCTAACTGCAAGCTCCGCCTCCCGGGATTACACCATTCTCGTGCCTCAGCCTCCCGAGTGGCTGAGACTACAGACACCCGCAACCTCGCCCGGCTTCTTTTTGTATTTTTTAGTAGAGACGGGGTTTCACCATGTTAGCCAGGATGGTCTCGATCTCCTTACATTGTGATCCACCCGTCTCGGCCTCCCAAAGTGCTGGGATTACAGGCTTGAGCCACCGCCCCCAGCTATACCTCTTTTCTTACAAGGCAGTGTTTCAACATTGTTCCTGTGAAACAGAAAAAGTCATATTTCGGAACGCATTGAGGACTATGGATAATAGTGAAATATACTGAAATAAAATCGAGGAAGAAGCGTTCCAAGAATCTGCTCTCTGATATGGGCATTCACTTCACAGAGTTAATCCTTACTCTATATTGCCCAGTTTCAAAACTCTTTCTTTAAAGAATCTGTGAAAGGATATTTAGTGATGCCTGGGGGCTTGTGTTGAGCGAGGATACGTCTTCCGATGAAATCTGCAGAGAAACGTTCTGAGCAAATCCTTTGTGATGTGTGTATTCGTCTCATAGAGTAAAACCATTCTTTGGATTGAGCAGCTTGAAATCACTGTTTTTGTGGAATCTGAGGAATGACATTTGGGAACGATCCTAGGAATATGGAGAAAGAAATATCCACAGGTAAAATCCAGAAGGAAGCTTTCTGTGAAACTGCTCTGTGTCGTCTTAATTCCTCTCACACAGATAAGCCTCTCTTTTCATTGAGCAGATTTCTAGCCCTGTGTATGGTTAGCGTGTGACGGGATATTCGGGAGCACTTTCAGGGTAACGGTGAAAAAGGAAATACGTTCAGACCGAAGCTGGAGAGAAGCTTTCCGAGGAACTGCTTTGTGACGTGTGCATTCCAGTCACAGTGTTATACCTCTCCTCTCATACAGCGTTGGGGAAACTCTTTTGGAGAAACAAGTACCAAGTGATATTCGGGAGCATGTTGATTCTGATGGTGAAAAGGGAAATAGCCTCAGACGAAAACTAGAAGGAAGCTTTCTAGGAAACTACTTTGAGATATGTGTAATCATCTCAGATAGATAAAGCTTTCTATACATTACACAGGTTGGAAACTGTCATGGACGGATCCACGAAGGGATCTTTGGGAGCACATTCTGGACTATGGTGAAAAAGGAAATCTCTTCAGAGGAAAACTGGAAAGAAGCATTCTGTGAATCTGACTTTACTATATTTATTCATCTCCCATAGATGAAACTTTCTTTACATTACGCAGCTTGGAATCTCCCTCATGGATGGATCCTACAAGGGATATGTGGGATCACATTCATGCCTATGGTGAAATAGGAAATATAGTCAGATAAAAACTGGAGAGAAGCTTTCTGAGAAACCGTTGGTGATGTGCCCATTCCACTCAGGGAGTTATATCTTTCTTCTCATAAGGCACAGTTTGAACACTGTTCCTGTAAAACCAAGAGATTGATATTTGGAGCACATTGAAGACTATGGAAAAAAGTGAAATATCGTCCAATAAAAAACAGAAAGAAACACTCGAAGAAATTGCTCTCTGACATATCCATTCTTTTAACAGGGTTAAAGCTTACTCTGCATTTCCCAGTTTGAAATTCGGTCTTCGAGGGGTCTGCGAAGGGATAATAATTCGTGATCGGAGGCCTGTGTGAGGCAAGGAAATGTATTAAATCGAAAATCAGAGAGAAGCGTTCTTCAGAACTCTTTTGTTTTCTTTGTATTTATCTCATAGAGTTAAATCATTGTTTGGATTGAGCAGTTTGAAATCACTGTTTCTGTGGAATCTGAGAAAGGACATTTGGAAACGCTCTTTAGAATATCCTGAAAAAGAAATAACCTCAGAGAGAAACCAGAAGGAAGCTTTGTGTGAAACTATCCTGTGTCACGTGAATTCCTTCATGCATTTAAACTTCTCTTTTCATTCAGCTGTGTCATAACACTGTTTTTGTTTAGTCTGCGAAGGGGTATTCTGGAAAGCTTTGAGGCTTACGTTGAGAAAGAAAACATCTTCAGATAGAAACTGGAGAGAAGCTTTCTGAGGAGCTGCTTTGTGATGTTTGCATTCCACTCACAGAAATATAACCTTTCTTCTCCTAGAGGATTCCCGAACCCCTTTTGGAGAAGAAGCTATCAAGAGATATTCGGGAGTATAGTGACGACTATGGTGAAGGAGGAAATACCCTCAGACAAAAACTGGAAAGAAGATTTCTGTGAAACTGCTTTGTGTTATATGTATTTATTCGTCTCACATAGTTGAAACATTAATTATATTACAGAGTTTGGAAACTCTGTCAAGCACATATCCGCGAAGGGACATTCGGGAGCACATTCAGGCGAACGGTGAAAGAGGAGATATCTTCACATAAAAACTGGATGGAAGCTTTCTGAGAAACTACTTTGTGATGTATGCATTCCATTCAGGGAGTTATACCTCTTTTCTCACAAGGCAGTGTTTGAACACTGTTCCTCCGAAACCAAAAATGTGATATTATGAACTCATTGTGTACTATGGCGAATAGTGAAATATACTGTATTAAAATCGAGGAAGAAGCCTTCCAAGAATCTGCTCTCTGATATGTGCATTCACTTCACAGAGTTAATGCTTACTATATGTTGCCCAGTTTCAAAACTCTTTCTTTGAAGAATCTGTGAAGGGATCTTTAGTTACTCCTGGAGGCTTGTGTTGAGCGAGGAAATGCCTTCCGATGATACCTGCAGAGAAAGGTTCTGAGCAACTGCTTTGCAATGTGTATATTCGTCTCATAGAGTTAAACCATTCTTTGGATTGAGCAGCTTGTAATCACTCTTTTTGTGGAATCTGAGGAAAGATATTTAGCAGCGATCCTTAGAATATGGTGAAAGAAATATCCTCAGGTAAAATCCAGAAGGAAGCTTTCTGTGAAACTGCTCTGTGTCGCCTTAATTCCTCTGACTCAGATAGGTCTCTCTTTTCATTGAGCAGTTTTCTAGCCCTCTGTATGTTTAGTGTGTGATGGGATATTCGGGAGCACTTAGAGGATAACAGTGTAAAAGGAAAAATGTTCAGACCGAAACTGGAGAGAAGCTTTCCGAGGAACTGCATTGTGACGTGTGCATTCCATTCACAGTGCTATACCTCTCTTCTCATACAGTGTCGGGGAAAGATTTTGAAGAAACAGGTTCCAAGTGATATTCAGGAGCATGTTGATGCCATTGGTGAAAAGGGAAATAGCCTCAGTCAAAATCTGGAAAGAAACTTTTTAAGAAACTACTCTGTGATATGTGTAATCATCTCACATAAATGAAGCTTTCTTTACATTACGCAGCTTGGAAACTGTCATGGAGGGATCGAAGAAGGGACCTTTGGGTACATGTTCTGGACTATGGTGAAAAAGGAAATATCTTTAGATAAAAACTGGAAAGAAGATTTCTGTGATTTTGCTTTTTGACACGTTTATTCATCTCACATAGATGAAGCTTTCTTTATGTTACAAAGCTTGTAAACTCTCTCATAAATGGATCCGCGAAGGGATATTTGGGATCACATTCAGGCTTATAGGAAGCTTTCTGTGAAACTGTTCTGTGCTGTCTGAATTCCTCTTGCTCAGTTAAGCCTTTCATTTCATTGAGCAGTTTTCTACCCCTGTGTATGTTTAGCGTGTAATGGGATATTCGGAAGCACTTTGAGGCTTACGGTGAAAAAGGAAATATGTTCATACCAAAACCAGAGAGAAGTTTTCCGAGGAACTGCTTTGTGATGTGTGCATTCCACTCACAGTGTTATACCTCTATTCTCATACAGCATCGGGGAAACATTTTGAAGAAACAGGTTCCAAGTGATATTCGGGAGCATGTTGATGCCGTTGATGAAAAGGGAAATAGCATCAGACAAAAACTGGAAATATTCTTTCTAGGAAACTACTCTGTGATATGTGTAATCATCTCACATAGTTAAAGCTTTCTTTGCATTACACAGCGTGAATACTGTCATGGACGGATCCACAAAGACACCTTTGGGAGCACATCCAGGACTAGGATGAAAAAGGAAATATCTTCAGATAAAACCTTTAAAGATGCTTTCTGTAATTCTGCTTTTTGCTTTGTTTATTCATCTCACATAGATGAGGCTTTCTTTACATTACACAGCTTAAAACTCCCTCGTGGACCGATGCACGAAAGGATATTTGGGATAACATTCGGGCCTATGGTGAAATAGCAAATATAGTCAGAATAAAACTGGAGAGAAGCTTTGTGAGAAACTGCTTGGTGGTGTGAGCATTCTACTTAGGGAGTTATAACTTTCTTCTCATAAGGCAGAGTTTGAACACTGCTATTGTAAAACAAAAAGAGTGATATTGGGAGCACATTGAAGACTATGGCAAAAAGTGAAATGTCGTCCAATATAAAACAGAAAGAATCACTCGAAGAAACTGCTCTCTGACATGTCCATTCTTTTCACAGGGTTAATGCTTACTCCATATTTCCCAGTTTGAAAGTCGATCTTTGAGGTTTCTGTGAAGGGATAGTAAGTGGCGACCAGAGGCTTGTCTGCGGCAAGGAAATGTCTTCCATTGAAAATCGGAGAGAAGCTTTCTACACAACTCTTTTGTGATGATTGTATTCATCTCATAGCGATAAATCATTCTTTGGATGGAGCAGTTTGAAATCATTGTTTCTGTGGAATCTGAAAAAGGACATTTGGAAACGCTCTTTAGAATATCCTGAAAAAGTAATAATCTCAGAGAGAAACTAGAAGGAAGCATTCTGTGAAACTGCTGTGTGTAACGTGAGTTCTGCTCTTTTCATTGAACTGTATCATAACACTGTTTTTGTTTAGTCTGCAAAGGGATACTCTGGAGGTCTTTGAGCCTTACGGTGAGAAAGGAAACGTCTTCAGATAGAAACTGGAGAGAAGCTTTCTGAGGAGCTGCTTTTTGACGTGTGCATTCCACTCACAGAAATATACATTTCTTCTCCTAGAGGATTCTGGAATCCCTTTTGCAGAAAAAGCTACCAAGAGATATTCTGGAATACAGTGACTTCTGTGGTGAAAAAGGAAATATCCTCAGACAAACCTGGAAAGAAGTTTTCTGTGAAACTGCTTTGTGTTAGATATATTTATTGGTCTCGTGTAGTTAATACTTAATTTTATTATGCAGTTTGGAAACTCCGTCATGCACAGATCCATGAAAAGATGTTCAGGAGCTCATTCAGGCTGAAATTGGTGAGAATATTTCTGAGGAGCTGCTTTGTGACGTGTGCATTCCACTCACAGAAATATACCTTTCTCCTCCTATAGGATTCCGGAATCCCGTTGGAGAAAAAGCCACCAAGAGATATTCAAAAGTACAGGGCAGGCTATGGTGAAAAAGCAAATATCCTCAGATAAAAACTGGACAGAAGATTTCTGTGAAAATGCTTTGTGTTAGATATATTTATTAATCTAGGATATTTAAAACTTTTCTTATATTATGCAGTTTGGAAATGCCGTCATGCAAGGATCCGCGAAGGGACATTCAGGAACAATTCAGGTCTATGGTGAAAGACGAGATAACTTCAGATAAAAATTGTATAGAAGTTTTCTGAGAAACTACCTTGTGATGTATGCATTATACTCAGGGAGTTATACTTCTTTTCTCACAAGGCTGTGTTTGAACACTGTTCCTGTGAAAACGAAAAAGTCATATTTCAGAACGCATTGAGGACTATGGCAAATAGTGAAATATACTGAAATAAAATCTAGGAAGAAGCGTTCCAAGAATCTGCTCTCTGATATGTGCATTCACTTCACAGAGTTAATGCTTACTCTGTGTTGCCCAGTTTCAAAAATCTGTCTTTGAAGAATCTGTGAAGGGATATTTAGTGATGCCCAGAGGCTTGTGGTGAGCGAGGAAACGTCTTCTGATGAAACCTGCAGAGAAACGTTCTGAGCAACTGCTTTGTGGTGTGTGTATTCGTTTCATCCAATTAAACCAATCTTTGGATTGAAGAGCTTGAAATCACTGTTTTTGTGGCATCTGAGGAAGGACATTTGGGAACAATCCTTATAATATGGAGAACGAAATATCCTGACGTAAAATCCAGAAGGAAGCTTTCTGTGAAACTGCTCTGTGTCATCTTAATTCCTCTCACTCAGATAAGCCTCTCTTTTCATTGAGCAGTTTTCAACCCTTGTGTACGTTTAGCATGTGATGGGATATTTGGGGGCACAGTGAGGCTAATGGTGAAAAAGGAAATATGTTCAGAACGAAACTGAAGAGAAGCTTTCCGAAGAACTGCTTTGTGACGTGTGCATTCCAGTCACAGTGCTACACCTCTCTTCTCATACAGCATTGGGGAACTTTTGGAAAAACAGGTACCAAGGGATATTCGGGAGCATGTTGATGCCGATGGGGAAAAGGGAAATAGCCTCAGAAAAAAACTGGAAAGGAGCTTTCTAGGAAACTACTCTGCGCTATGTGTAATCATCTCACATAGATAAAGTTTTCTTTATATTACGCAGCTTGGAAACTGTCTTGGACAGATCCACGAAGGGACCTTCGGGAGCCCATTCTGGACGATGTTGAAATGGGATATATCATCAGATAAAAACTGGAAAGAAGCATTCTGTGAATCTGCTTTTTGCTATGTTTATTCATCTCACATGGGTGAAGCTTTCTTTACATTACGCAGCTTGGAAACTCCCTCTTGGATGGATCCGCGAAGGGATACTTGGGATCATATTTGGGCCTGTGGTGAAATAGCAAATATAGTCAGATAAAATACTGGAGAGAAGCTTTCTGAGAAAATGCTTTGTGATATGTGCTTTCCACTCAGGGAGTTATAACTTTCTTCTCATAAAGCACAGTGTCAACACTGTTGCTGTAAAACTGAAAGAGTGATATTCCTAGCACATTGCAAACTATGGCAAAAAGTGAAATGTCGTCCAATGAAAAACAGAAAGAAGCACTCGAAGAAACTGCTCTCTGACTTGTACATTCCTTTTGACAGGGTTAAAACTTACTCTACATTTCACAGTTTAAAAGTCGGTCTTTGAGGGTTCTGTGAAGGGATTGCAGGTGGAGACCGGAGGCCTGTGAGAGGCAAGGAAATGTTTTCCATCGAAAATCGGAGAGATTTCTATGCAACTCTTTTGTGATGTTTGTATTCATCTCATATCATTAAATCATTCTTTGGATTGAGCGGTTTGAAATCACTGTTTCTGTGGAATCTGAGAAAGGACATTTGGAAACGCTCTTTAGAATATCCTGAAAAAGAAATAACCTCAGAGAGAAACCAGAAGGAATCTTTCTGTGAACCTGCTCTGTGTCACATGAATTCCGCTCACAGTTAAGCTTCTCTTTTCATTGAGCTGTATCATAACACTGTTTTTGTTTAGTCTGCGAAGGGATACTCTGGAGGGCTTTGAGGCTTACTGTGTTAAAGGAAACGTCTTCAGATAGAAACTGGAGAGAAACTTTCAGAGGAGCTGCTTTGTGATGTGTGCATTCCACTCACAGAAATATACCTTTCTCCTCCTAGAGAATTCCAGAATCCCTTTTGGAGAAAAAGCTAGCAAGAGATATTCGGGAGTTGACTATGGCAAAAAAGGAAATATTCTCACACAAAAGCTGGAAAGAAGATTTCTGTGAAACTGCTTTGTGTTAGATATATTTATTCATTTCACATAGTTAAAACTTTAATTACACTACAAAGTTTGGAAACTCCGTCATGCAAGGATCCATGAAGGGACATTCGGGAGCACATTCAGACCTATCATTAAAGAGGATGTATCTTCAGATAAAAACTGTATAGAAGCTTTCTGAGAAACTATTTTGTGATGTATGCATTCCACTCAGGGAGTTATACCTCTTTTCTCACAAAGCAGTGTTTGCACACTGTTCCTGTGAAACCAAAAATGTGATATTTCGGAACCCATTGAGGACTATGGTGAATAGTGAAATATACTGAAATAAAATCGAGGAAGAATCGTTCCAAGAATCTGCTCTCTGATATATTCATTCAGTTCACAGAGTGAATGCTTACTCTAGTTGCCCAGTTTCGAAACTCTGTCTTTGAAGAATCTTTGAAGGGATATGTAGTCACGCGCGGAGGCTTGTGGTGAGCAAGGAAACGTCTTCCAATGAAACCTGCAGAGAATCTTTTTGAGCAACTGCTTTCGATGTGTGTATTCGTCTCTAAGAGTTAAACCATTCTTTGGATTGAGCAGCATGTAATCACTGTTTTTTTTGAATCTGTAAAAGGACATTTGTGAATGATCCTTAGAATATGGAGAAAGAAATATCCTCAGGTAAAATCCAGAGGAAAGCTTTCTGTGAAACTGCTTTGTGTCGCCTTAATTCTGCTCAGTCAGTTCAGCCTCTCTTTCCATTGATCAGTTTTCCATCCCTGTGTATGTTTAGCGTGTGATGGCATATTCAGGAATCCTTTGAAGCTTACGGTGAAATAGGAAATATGTTCAGAACGAAACTGGAGAGAAGCTTTCCGGGGAACTGCTTTGTGACATGTGCATTTCATTCACAGTGTTATACCTCCCTTCTCAGACAGCATCGCTGAAACCCTTTTGGAGGAACAGGTAGCAAGTGATATTCGAGAGCATGTTGATGCTGATGGTGAGAAGGGAAATAGCCTCAGACAAAAATCGGAAAGAAGTTTCTAGGACACTACTCTGTGATATCAGTATTCATCTCACATAGATAAAGCTTTCTTTACATTATGCAGCTTGGAAACTCATGGATGGATCCACAAAGGGACCAGCGAGAGCACATTCAGGACTATGGTGAAAACGGAAATATCTTCAGAAAAAAACTGGAAAGAAGCTTTCTGTAAATCTGCTTTTTGCTATGTTTAATCATCTCACATAGCTGAAGCTTTCTTTGCATTACACAGCTTGGAAACTCCCTCTTGACTGGATCCGTGATGGGATATTTGGGATCACATTCGGGTCTGCAGTGAAATAGGAAATATAGTCGGGTAAAAAATGTAGAGAAGCATTCTGAGAAACTGCTTGGTGATGTGGGCATTCCACTCAGGCAGCTATAACTTTCTTCTCATAAGGCACAGTTTGAACACTGTTCCTGTAAAACCAAAAGAGTGATATTTGGAGCACATTGAAGACTACGGCAAAAAGTCAAATGTCGCCCAATAAAAAACAGAAAGGAGCACACCAAGAAGCTACTCTCTGACATGTCCATTCTTTACACAGGGTTAAAACTTCCTCTGCATTCCCGAGTTTGAAAGTTGGTCTTTGAGGTTCCTGTGAAGGGATCATAAGTGGCAACCACAATCCTGTGTAGAGCCAGGAAATGTCTTCCATGGAAAATCGGGGAGAATCTTTCTGTGCAACTCTTTTGTGATCTTTGTATTCATCTCATAACGTTATATTATTCTATGAATTGAGTAGTATGAAATCACTGTTTCTGTAGAATCTGAGAAAGGACATCTGGAAACGCTCTTTAGAATATCCTGATAAAGGAGTAACCTCAGAGAAAACCAGAAGGAAACTTTCTGTGAAACTGGTCTGTGTCATGTGAATTCTGCTCACACAGTTAAGCTAAACTTTTCATAGAGCAGTATCATAACACTGTTTTTGGTTAGTCTGCAAAGGGATATTCTGGAAACCTTTGAGGCTCATGGTGAGAAAGGAAACGTCTTTAAATGGAAACTGAGGAGAAGCTTTCTGAGGAGATGCTTTGTGATGTGCGCATTCCACACACAGAAATAGACCTCTCTTCTCATAGA
Organism: Piliocolobus tephrosceles; assembly: GCF_002776525.5. Lineage (NCBI taxonomy): Eukaryota > Metazoa > Chordata > Mammalia > Primates > Cercopithecidae > Piliocolobus > Piliocolobus tephrosceles. The sequence continues at coordinate 27,206,871 of NC_045451.1, read as the reverse complement.
GGATTCCGGAATCCCTTTTGGAGAAAAATCTAGAAAGGGATATTCGGGAGTATAGCGACGACTATGATGAAAAAGGAAATATCCTCAGACAAAAACTGGAAAGAAGATTTCTGTGAAACCGCTTTGTTTTAGATATAGTTATTCATTTCGTATAGTTAAATCTTTAATTATATTACGCAGTTTGGGAACTCCCTCATGCACAGATCCATGAAGGGACATCTGGGAGCACCTTCCAGCCTATGGTGAAAGAGGAAATATCTTCAGATAAAAACTGGATAGAAGCTTCCTGAGAAACTACTTTGTGATGTACGCATTCCACTAAGGGAGTTAAACCTCTTTTCCCACAAGGCAGTGTTTGAACACTGTTCCTGTGAAACCGAAAAAGTGATATTTTGGAACGCATTGAGGACTATAGTGAATAGTGAAATATACTGAAATGAAATCGAGGAAGAAGAGTTCCAAGAATCTGCTCTCTGATATGTGCATTCACTTCACAGAGTTAATGCTTACTCTATGTTGCCTAGGTTTGAAACTCTGTCTTTTAATTATCTTCGAAGGGACATTTTATGACGCCCAGAGGCTTGTGGTGAGCGAGAAATCGTCTTCCCATGAAACCTGCAGAGAAACGTTCTGAGCAACTGCTTTGCGATGTTTGTATTCATCTCAAGGAGTGAAACCTTTCTTTGGATTGAGCAGCTTGAAATCACTGTTTTTGTGGAACTGAGGAAGGACATATGGGAACGATCCTTAGAATATGGAGAAAGAAATATCCTCAGGTAAAATCCAGAAGGAAGCTTTTTGTGGAACTACTCTGTGTCGTCTTAATTCCTCTTGCCTCCGTTCATACAAACAGTCCAACCTTTTATTGGTAATAGTGATAAAGGGGCGCCGTGTTCTGTCTGGCTACTACCTGCTGTTAAGAGGCGTCGTTAAAGTCGAGGCCTAAGGTTGGTGTTTGGACGTACGGATGAAGAAGCATTTGGTTGAAGGTGACACGAGTGATTTCTTGTATTCTCGCATGGAGAAATTTGATCAAAATGGGGGCAAAACATTAAATAAAGCACAGTATTAGTATAGGAATGAGGACTGGAAACATTTGTTGGAATATAGACAAAACCCAAAAGGATGGAACTGGCAAGTCTGGGCAGTATGACATACTTAAGAAAATTTAGTAAGTTTGAGGTGAGTGGTGGAAAGTTGAACTGATTTCCACTGATTGCTTTCAGTGGGGGCTCTTTCTAGCTGGGAATGAGGAACGAGAGCGCAAAGTAGTTGTTGACCAGGCAGCAATTAAGGTGTGGATTGGATGGAAAGCTAAGTCCGGACAAGGACGGCAAAATAGAATAGATAGCCCCGCTGTTGTTTAAAAAATTAATTGTCTTACCCGCTACCAGGAGAGTTACCCATGGCTCGGCAAGGGTGATGGGGGTCTCCAAATCTCGGCACCTTCAGTTGTCATCGTCCAGATGTAGGAGCTGGAAGGAGCTCCCAGGATCCTGGGAAAGGGAGTCACGTCGAGACACAGAACCAGTTCCCAGGGTGGGGCAATCAGACTTCCAGTGTCCTTCTTGTTGGCAAATAGGGCAGGGGGTTGCTGGTGGATTACAGTTAGAACATTCACTGGCCCAATGTCCTGATGCCTTGCACTTATAGCAAGGTTGTGTTGGGGCTCGAGGACCCCGTGGACACCTGTTGGCATAGTGTCCTGCCTTGCCACCCCTATAGCAGGCTCCTTTTGTAACCTTGGAATCTCCAGGGTGTGTACTCTCTGATCTGAGGTTACGAATGGGCTGTAAAGCCACTGCTTGGAGCTGTAACTTCTGTTTGAGGCGATCCTGTCGCTGTGCTTCAGCCGTCTCCTCTCTGGAGTTATAGACCTTAAAGGCTAATTTAACCAGATCTTGTATTGGTGCCTGAGGACCATCCTCTACATTTTGAAGTTTTTTACAAATGTCAGTAGCTGATTGAAAAATGAAGGAGTGTAGGGCGGTGTTGAGGGTAGGGAGAGAGAAAGAAATCCTAGGTTCCTTTCCGGCTGAACAGAAAGGAATAAAGAGTCCTCTTTTTCGGGTTCCTGTGAGCCGGCGTCCTTGGCCAGTATAACATGAACCAAAGAACACCGGCTACACAAGTCAGGATGGGAGCGTAAGGCCCAAAAGCCTTCTATGTAATTAATTTCGGACCACCTGCCTAGCCACTGGCAGAAATTGCTGAGGTCAATCAGAGCATTATGGTCTAAAGTGCCCTCTGGTGGCCAATGGGACTGATTATCTAGTTTGTATTGGGGCCACACCACAGTGGAAAGGAAAATTAACTGCTGTAAAGTTTTTAAATTGGCTAGGAAGCACCCTAATGGGGTGCTCTTTGGAAATTTGGACTGGAGGTTTCCCATTTGTTTCCTCTTTACTTACACAATGGAGATTTCTGCCTGGCTTCAAAGCGTCCTTTGAAATCACCAGATACAGACTGGAGGCTCATGGAACCAAGGTGGAAATTACCTTCAAGCGACGGACGTCTCCGTCCTGAACGGGTCTCCCAAGCCACTATGTGGCTCAAAAATTAGCCTTGGACCTGCGCGGGATTTTTAGCCAAGGGAAGTAAAGAGGAGAAATGGGTACTTAGCGCAGAGAGGCCATGAGAGTAAGGGAAGCGGGTCTCATGTCCTGGTCTGTCTGCGGTGTAGGAACAGGAGGAGGTTCCTCAACCCTTAGAGGCCAGAGTAGCGGTCTCCTCCCGGGTTTCAGCACCAACGGATTTGTTTTTCTAAGAACCACCAGAGTGAGCACAAAAGAACCAGCGAGTAGGCAAGGCTAAAAGCAAAACTGCAAATTTATTCTTTGATCATCTAGCTCCAGGAAAAAAAGATGTGTAAGGTGAAGTCTGTCGGCTTCCAGCAAAGGAGGCCCAGAGAGTCACCGAGGAAGATTTCCTAATGCAGTCCCGACAAGAGTAGTGGCGGAGGAAGGCCACTTGGCGTGCCTGCCAGGAGCGGCTTTTCTAGGAGTTGAAGGGCAATAGGCGGGGCATGGGCTTGCTGGGGGGGGAAGGCTCCGCAGGAGCCACCAGGTAAATCTTGGTTTCTTCAGATTGACATCACCTCACGCATGCGTGGTTGGTCTGCACTATCCCGGGTGCCAGCTGCATTTTAGGGCACATGGGAAGAGTTGGTGATGAAGAACCCCGAAATGCTCCATCTTGCCTCCGTTCGTCCAAACATTACTCAGTGGTATGTGTAATCATCTCACATAGATAAAGCCTTCTTTACATAATGCAGCCTGGAAACAGTCATGGACAAATACACGAAGGGTCCTTCGGGAGCACATGCACGACTAGGGTGAAAAAGGAAATATCTTCAGATAAAAACTGGTGAGAATCTTTCTGTGAATCTGCTTTTTGCTATGTTTATTCATCTCATATAGATGAAGCTTTCTTTACATTACACAGATTCAAACTCCACCTGGATGGATCCGCATAGCGATATTTGGGATAACATTCAGTCATATGGTGAAAGAGGAAATATTGTCAGATAAAAACTGGAGAGAAGCTTTCAGAGAAACTGCTTGTTGATGTGTGCATTCCACTCATGGAGTTATAACTTTCTTCTCATAAGCCACAGTTTGGACAATGTTCCTGTAAATCCATAAAAGGGATATTCGGAGCACATTGAAGACTATGGGAAAAAGTGAAATGTCGCCCAATAAAAAACAGAAAGAAGCACTCAAAGAAATTGCACCCGGAAATGTCCATTCTTTTCACAGCGTTAAAGCTTACTCTACATTTCCCAGGTTGAAAGTCGGTCTTTGAGGGTTCTGTGAATGGATCATAAGTGGCAACCAGAAGCCTGTCTGAGGCAAGGAAATGTCTTCCGTCAAAAATTGCAGAGAAGCTTTCTGCGCCACTCTTTTGTGATGTTTGTATTCATCTCATAAAGTTAAATCACTCCTTAGATTGAGCAGTTTGAAATCACTGTTTCTGTGGAATCTGAGAAAGGACATTTGGAAACGCTCTTTAGAATACCTTGAAAAAGAATGATGGTTTCCAGCTGCATCCATGTCCCTACAAAGGACACAAACTCATCCTTTTTTATGGCTGCATAGTATTCCATGGTGTATATGTGCCACATTTTCTTAATCCAGTCTGTCACTGATGGACATTTGGGTTGATTCCAAGTCTTTGCTATTGTGAATAGTGCCGCAATAAACATATGTGTGCATGTGTCTTTGTAGTAGCATAATTTATAATCCTTTGGGTATATACCCAGTAATGGGATGGCTGGGTCATATGGTACATCTAGTTCTAGATCCTTGAGGAATCGCCATACTGTTTTCCATAATGGTTGAACTAGTTTACAATCCCACCAACAGTGTAAAAGTGTTCCTATTTCTCCACATCCTCTCCAACACCTGTTGGTTCCTGATTTTTTAATGATTGCCATTCTAACTGGTGTGAGATGGTATCTCATTGTGGTTTTGATTTGCATTTCTCTGATGGCGAGTGATGATGAGCATTTTTTTCATGTGTCTGTTGGCTGTATGAATGTCTTCTTTTGAGAAATGTCTGTTCATATCCTTTCCCCATCAAAAAGTGGGGA
>NC_045451.1:27142658-27202180 GCF_002776525.5 Piliocolobus tephrosceles | reverse complement strand
GTTTTGATTTGCATTTCTCTGATGGCGAGTGATGATGAGCATTTTTTTCATGTGTCTGTTGGCTGTATGAATGTCTTCTTTTGAGAAATGTCTGTTCATATCCTTTCCCCACTTTTTGATGGGGTTGTTTGTTTTTTTCTTGTTCTCACTCATAGGTGGGAACTGAACAATGAGTTCACTTGGACTCGGGAAGGGGAACATCACACACTGGGGCCTATCATGGGGAGAGGGGAGGGGGGAGGGATTGCACTGGGGAGTTATACCTGATATAAATGATGAATTCATGGGTGCTGATGAGTTGATGAGTGCAGCACACCAACATGGCACAGGTGTACATATGTAACAAACCTGCACGTTATGCACATATACCATAGAACTTAAAGTATAATAAAAAATAAAAAAAATAAAAGATAAAACAATAAAGAAAAATTAAAAATTTTAAATAAAAAAAGAATATCCTGAAAAAGAAATAACCTCAGAGAGAAACCAGAAGGAAGCATTCTGTGAAACTGCTCTGTGTCATCTAAATTCCTCTCACTGAGATAAGCCTCTCTTTTTATTGAACAGTTTTCTAGCTCTGTGTATGTTTAGCGTGTGATGGCATACTTGGGAGCACTTTGAGGCTAACAGTGATAAAGGAAATATGTTCAGACCGAAACTGGAGAGAAGCTTTCCGAGGAACTGCTTTGTGACATGTGCATTTCGTTCACAGTGTTATACCTCTCTTCTCATACAGTGACGGGGAAGCACTTTTGGAGAAACAGGTCCAAAGTGATATTCGGGAGCATGTTGATGCCAATGGTGAAAAGGGAAATAGCCTCAGACAAAAAATGGAAAGAAACTTTCTAGGAAACTACTCTATGATATGTGTAATCATCTCACGGAGATAAAGCTTTCTTTATATTACGCAGCTTGGAAACTGTCATGAACGGATCCACGAAGGGACCTTCGGGAGCACATTATGGACTATGGTGAAAAAGGAAATATCTACAGATAAAAACTGGAAAGAAGCTTTTTGTGAATCTCCTTTTTGCTATGTTTATTCATCTCACATAGATGAAGCTTTCTTTACATTACGCAGCTTGGAAACTCCCCTGTGGATGGATTCGCGATGGGATATTTGGGATCACCTTTGGGTATGTTTTGAAAGAAGAAATATAGTTAGATAAAAACTGGAGAGAAGCTTTCTAAGAAACTGCTTGGAGATGTGTGCATTCCACTCAGGGAGGTATAACTTTCTTCTCATAAGGCACAGTTTGAACACTGTTCTTGTAAAACCAAAAGAGTGACATTCGGAGCACTTGAAGACTATGACAAAAAGTGAAATGTCGTCCAATAAAAATCAGAAAGAAACACTCGAAGAAACTGTTCTCTGACATGTCCATTCTTTTCACATGGTTAAAGCTTACCCTATATTTCCCAGTTTGAAAGTTGGTCTTTGGGGTTTCGACGAAGGGATAGTAAGTGGTGACTGGAGGCCTGTGTTAGACAAGGAAATGTCTTCCATCAAAAATCAGAGAGAAGCTTTCTGCACAACTGTTTTGTGATGTATGTATACATCTCATTGAGATAAATCATTGTTCGGATTGAGCAGTTTCAAATCACTGTTTCTGTGGAATCTGAGAAAGGACATTTGGAAATGCTCTTTAGAACATCCTGAAAAAGAAATAACCTCAGAGAGAAACCAGAAAGAAGCTTTCTGTGAAATTGCTCTGTGTCACGTGAATTCCTCTCACACAGATAATCTTCTCTTTTCATTTAACTGCATCATATCACTGTTCTACTTAGTCTGTGAAGGGATACTGTGGAGGTTTTTGTGGGTTACGGTGAGAAAGGAAACGTGTTCCGATAGAAACTGGAGAGAAGCTTTCTGAGGAGCTGCTTTGTGATGTGTGCATTCCACTCACAGAAATATACCTTTCTTCTTCTAGAGAATTCCGGAATCCCTTTTGGAGAAAAAGCTACCGAGGAATATTCGGGAGTATAGAGACAACTATGGTGAAAAAGGAAATAGCCTCAGACAAACACTGGAAAGAAGATTTCTGTGAAACTGCTTTGTGGTAGACATATTTATTCATCTCGCATAGTTAAAACTTTAATTATAATACAGAGTTTGTAAACTCTGTCATGGACAGATCCATGAAGGGACATTAGGGGTCACATTCAGGCCTACGGTTAAAGAGGAGTTATCTTCAGATAAAAACTGGATAGAAGATTTCTGAGAAACTACTTTGTGATGTATGCATTCCACTCAGTGAGTTATACCTCTTTTCTCACAAGGCAGTGTTTGCACACTGTTTCTGTGAAACTGAAAAAATGCTATTTCAAAATGCCTTGAAGACAATGGTGAATAGTGAAATATACTGAAATAAAATCGAGGAAGAAGTGTTCCAAGAATCTGCTCTCTGATATGGGCATTCACTTCACAGAGTTAATGCTTACCCTAAGTTGCCAAGTTTCGAAACTCTGTCTTTCAAGAGTCACCGAAGGGATATTTAGTGACGACCGGAGGCTTGTGGTGAGCGAGAAAATGCCTTTGAGCAACTGTTTGCGATGTGTGTATTCATCTCGTAGATTAGAATCATTCTTTGGATTGAGCAGCTTGAAATCACTGTTTGTGAAATCTGAGGAAGGACATTTGGGAACGATCCTTAGAATATGGAGAAAGAAATATCCTCAGGTAAAATCCAGAAGGAAGATTTCTATGAAACTGCTCTGTGTCGTCTTAATTCCTCTCACTCAGATAAGCCTCTCTTTTCATTGCGCAGTTTTCTAGCCCTGTGTATGTTTAGCGTGTGATGGGATGTTCTGGAGCACTTTGAAGCTAACGGTGAAAAAGAAATATGTTCAGACAGAAGCTGGAGAGAAGCTTTCCGAGGAACTGCTTTGTGACGTGTGTATTGCAGTCTCACTGTTATACCTCTCTTCTCATACAGCGTCAGCGAAACCCTTTTGGAGAAACAGTGACCAAGTGATATTCTGGAGCACGCTGATGCTGATGGTGAAAAGGGAAAAAGCCACAGACAAAAACTGGAAGGAAGCTTTCTAGGAACCTACTCTGTGATATGTGTAATCATCTCACATAGATAAAGCTTTCTTTATGTTATGCAGCTTGGAAAGTGTCATGGACGGATTCATAAAGTTTCTTCACATAAAGCACAGTTTGAACACTGTTCCAGTAAAACCAAAAGAGTTATATTCGAAGTGCATTGAAGACTATGGCCAAAACTGAAATGTCGTCCAATAAAAAAAGGAGAGAAGCACTTGAAGAAACTGTTCTCCAACATGTCCATTCTTTTCACAGGGTAAAAGCTTACTCTACATTTCCCAGTTTGAAAGTCGTTCTTTGAGATTTCTGGGAAGGGATAGTAAGTGGCGACCAGAGGCCTGTGTGAGGCTAGGAAATGTCTTCCATCCAAAATTGGAGGGAACCTTTCTGTGCAACTCTTTTGTGATGTTTGTATTCATCTCATAGCGTTAAATCATTCTTTGGATTGAGCAGTTTGAAATCACTGTTTCTGTATAATCTGAGAAAGGACATTTGGAAACGCTTTTTAGAATATCTGGGAAAAGAAATAACCTCAGAGAAAAACCAGAAGGAAGCTTTCTGTGAAACTGTTCCATGTCACGTGAGTTCCGCTCAAACAGTTAAGCTTCTCTTTTCATTGAGCTGTATAATAACACTGTTTTTGTTTAGTCTTCGAAGGGATATTCTGGAGGGCTTTGAGGCTTATGGTGAGAAAGGAAATGTGTTCCGATAGAAACTGGAGAGAAGCTTTCTGAGGAGCTGCTTTGTGACGTGTGCATTCCGCTCACAGAAATATACCTTTCTTCTTCTAAAGAATTCCGGAATCCCTTTTGGAGAAAAAGCTACCAAGAGATATTCCGGAGTCAACTAAGGTGAAAAATTAAATATCCTCAGACAAAAACTGGAAAGAAGATTTCTGTGAAACTGCTTTGTGTTAGATATATTTATTCATCTCGCATAGTTAAAACTTTAATTATATTTCGCAGTTTGGAAATGCCGTCAGGCACAGATCCGGGAAGGGACATTCGGGAGTACATTCAAGCCTACGGTGAAAGAGGAGATATCTTCAGAACAAAACTGGAGAGAAGCTTTCTGAGAAACTGCATTGTGATGTATGCATTCCACTCAGGGAGTTATACATCTATTCTCACAAGACACTGTTTGAACACTGTTCCTGTGAAACCGAAAAAGTGATATTTTGGAACGCATTGAGGACTATGGCGAATAGTGAAATATAGTAAACAAAATCGAGGAAGAAGCGTTCCAAGAATCTGCTCTCTGGTATGTGCATTCACTTCACAGACTTAATGCTTACTCTATGTTGACCAGTTCCGAAACTCTTTCTTTTAAAAATATGGGAAGGGATATTTAGTGACGCCCGGATGTATGTGGTGAGCAAGGAAACAAATTCTGATGAAACCTGCAGAGAAACGTTCTGAGCAACTGCTTTGTGATGTGTGTATTCGTCTCATTGAGTTAAACCATTCTTTAGATCGAGCAGCTTGAAATCACTGTTTTTGTGCAACCTGAGGAAGGACATTTGGGAATGATCCATAGAATATGGAGAAAGAAATATCCTCAGGTAAAATCCAGAAGGAAGCTGTCTGTGAAACTGCTCTGTGTCATCTTAATTCCTCTCACTTAGTTAAGCCTCACTTTGCATTGAGCAGTTTTCTAACCCTGTGTATGCTTAGCGTGTGATGGGATATTTGGGAGCACTATGAGGCTAACATTGAAAAAGGAAATATGTTCAGTCCGAAACTGGAGAGAAGCTTTCCGAGGAACTGCTTTGTGACGTGTGCATTCCAGTCACAGTGTTATACCTTTCTTCTCCTACAGCGTCGGGGAAACCCTTTTGGAGAAACAGGTACCAAGTGACATTTGGGTGCATGTTGATGCTGGTGGTGAAAAGGGAAATAGCCTCAGACAAAAACTGGAAAGAAGCTTCCTAGGATACTACTCTGTGATATGTGCAATCACCTCACATAGATAAAGCCTTCTTTATATTACTCAGCTTGGAAAGTGTCATGGACAGATCCACGAAAGGATCTTTGGGAGCACATTCTGGACTATGGTGAAAAAGGAAATATCTTCAGGTGAAAACTGGAAAGAAGCTTTCTGTGATTCTGCTTTTTGCTATGTTTATTCATTTCACGTAGATGAAGCTTTCTTTACAATACACAGCTTGGAATCTCTCTCGTGGATGGAACCACGAAGGGATATTTCGGATCGGATTTGGCCCTACAGTGAAATAGGAAATAGAGTCAGATAAAAACTGGAGAGAAGCTTTCTGAGAAACTGCTTGGTGATGTGTGCATTCCACTCAGGTAGTTATAACTTTCTTCTCATAAGGCACAGTTTGAACACTGTTCCTGTAAAACCATAAGAGTGATATTCGGAGCAATCTGAACAGTATGGCAAAAAGGGAAATGTCGTCCAATAAAAAACAGAAAGAAGCACTCAAAGAAACTGCCCTCTGTCATGTCATTCTTTTCACAGGGTTAGAGCTTAATCTATATTTCCCAGTTTAAACATCGGTCTTTGAGGGTTCCACGAATGGATCGTAAGTGGCAACTGGAGGCCTGTGTGAGGCTAGGAAATGTCTTCCATCGATAATTGGAGAGAAGCTTTCTGCACAACCCTTTTGTGATATTTATATTCATCTCATAGAGTTAAAACATTCTTCAAATGGAAAAGTTTGAAATCACTGTTTCTGTATAATCTGAGAAAGGATATATGGAAACGCTCTTTAGAATATCCAGAAAAAAAAAAATAACCTCAGAGAGAAACCAGAAGGAAGCTTTCTGTGAAACTGCTATGTGTCACGTGAATTCCGCTCACACAGGTAAACTTCTCTTTTCATTGAGATGTATCATAACACTGTTTTTGTTAGTCTGCAAATGGATATTCTGGAGGGCTTTGAGGCTGATGGTGCAAAAGGAAACGTCTTCAGATAGAAACTGGAGAGAAGCTTTCTGAGGAGCTGCTTTGTGACATGTGCATTCCACTCAGAGAAATATACCCTTCTTCTCCTAGAGTATTCTGGAATCCCTCTTGGAGAAGAAGCTACCAAGAGATATTCAGGAGTATAGCGACGACTATGGTGAAAAAGGAAATATTCTAAGGCAAAAACTGGAAAGAAGATTTCTGTGAAACAGCTTTGGGTTAGATATATCTATTCATCTCGCAAAGTGAAAACTGTAGTTACATTACGCAGTATGAAAACTCCGTAATGCAGAGATCCATGAAGGGACGTTCTGGAGCAAATTCAGGCCTACGGTGAAAGAGGAGATATCTTCAGATAAAAACTGGATAGTAGCTTTCTGAGAAACTACTTTGTGATGTATGCATTCCACTCAGGGGGTTATACCTCTTTTCTCACAGGCAATGTTTCAAAACTGATCCTGTGAAACCAAAAAGTGATATTTTGGAACGCATTCAGGACTATGGTGAATAGTGAAATATACGGAAATAAAATCGAGGAAGAAGCATTCCAAGAATCTGCTCTCTGATATGTACATTCACTTCACAGAGTTAATGCGTACTCTATGATGCCCAGTTTTGAAACACTGTCTTTTAAGTATCTGTGAAGTGATATTTAGTGATGCCCGGAGGCTTGTTGTGAGTGAGGAAACGTCTTCCGATGAAACCTGCAGAGAAACGTCCTGAGGAACTGCTTTGTGATGTGTGTATTCGTCTCAAACTGTTAAACCATTCTTTGCATTGAGCAGCTTGAATTCACTGTTTTGGTGGAATCTGAGGAAGTACATCCTTAGAGTATGGAGAAAGAAATATCCTCAGGTAAAATCCCGAAGGAAGCTTTCTGTGTAACGGCTCTTTGTCGTCTTAATCCCTCCCACTCAGATAAGCCTCTCTTTTCATTGAGCAGTTTTCTAGCCCTGTGTATGTTTAGTGTGTGATGGGATATTCGGGAGCACTATGAGGCTAATGTTGAAAAAGGAAATATGTTCAGTCTGAAACTGGAGAGAAGCTTTCCGAGGAACTGCTTTGTGACATGTGCATTCCAGTCACAGTGCTATACCTCTCTTCTCATACAGCGTTGGGGAAACCCTTTTGCACAAACAGGTACCAAGTGACATTCAGTTGCATCTTGATGCCAATGGTGAAAAGGGAAATAGCATCAGACAAAAACTGGAAAGAAGCTTTCTAGGAAACTACTCTGTGTATTGTGTAATCATCTCAAATAGATAAAGCTTTCTTAACACTATGCAGTGTGGAAACTGTCATGGACGGATCCACGAAGGGACCTTGGGGAGCACATTCTGGACTATGGTGAGAAAGGAAATATCTTCAGATAAAAACTGGAAGGAAGCTTTCTGTGATTCTGCTTTTTGCTATGTTTAACCATCTCACATAGATGAAGTTTTCTTTACATTACGCAGCTTGGAAACTGTCATGGACGGATCCTCAAAGGGACCTTCGGGAGCATATTCTGGACTATGGTGAAAAAGGAAATATCTTCAGAAAAAATCTTTATAATAGCTTTCAGTGAATCTGCTTTTGCTATGTTTATTCATCTCACATAGATGAAACTTTCTTTACATTACGCAGCTTGGAAACTCGCTTGTGGATGGATCAGTGAAGGGATATTTGGCATCACCTTCGGGCCTATGGTGAAAGAGGAAATACAGTCAGATAAAAACTGGAGAGAAGCTTTCTGAGAAACTGGTTGGTGATATGTGCATTTTACTCAGGGTGTTATAACTTTCTTCTCATAAGGCAGAGTATGAATACTGTTCCTGTAAAACCAAAAGAGTGATATTCTGAGGACAATGAAGACTATGGCAAAAAGAGCAATGTCGTCCAATAAAAAAACAGAACGAAGCACTCGAAGAAGCTGCTCTCTGACATGTCCATTGTTTTCACAGGGTTAAAGTTTGCTCTACATTTCCCAGATTGAAAGTCTGCCTTTGACGGTTCTGTAAAGGGATAGTAAGTGGCAACGGGAAATCTTTGTGAGGTAAAGAAATGTGCTCCATCGAAAATCGGAGAGAAGCTTTCTGAGCAACTCTTTGTGATGTTTGTATTCATCTCATAGAGTAAAATCATTCCTTGGATTTAGCAGTTTGAAATCACTGTTTCTGTGGAATTTGAGAAAGGACATTTGGAAACGCTTTTAGAATATTCTGAGAAATAACCTCAGAGAGAAACCAGAAGGAAGCTTTCAGTGAAACTGCTCTGTGTCACATGAATTCCGCTCACACAGTTAAGCTTCTCTTTTCATTGAGCTGTATCATAACACTGTTTTTGCTTAGTCTGCGAAGGGATACTTTGGAGGGCTTTGAGGCTTACGGTGAGAAAGAAAACGTCTTCACATAGAAACTGGAGAGAAGCTTTCTGAGGTGCTGCTTTGTGACATGTGCATTTCACTCAGAAAAAAATATACCTTTCTTCTCCTAGAGGATTCCGGAATCTCTTTTGGAGAAAAAGCTACAAACAGACATTTGGGGTATAGGTAAGGCTATGGTGAAAAAGGAAACATCCTCAGACAAAAAGTGGAAAGAAGATTTCCGTGAAACTGCTTTGTGTTAGATATATGTATTCGTCTTGTGTAGTTCAAATTTTAATTATATTACCCAGTTTTGAAACTCCGTCATTCACAGAACCCTGAAGTGACGTTCAGCAGCACGTTCAGGCTGATGGTGAACGAGGAGATATCTTCAGGTAAAAAGTGGGTGGAAGCTTTCTGTGAATATACTTTGTGATTTATGCATTCCACTCAGGGAGTTATACCTCTTTTCTCACAAGGCAGTGTTTGAACACTGTTCCTGTGAAACTGAAAAAGGGATATTTTAGAACGCACTGAGGACCATGGCGAATAGTGAAATATACAGAAATAAAATTGAGGAAGAAGCGCTCCAAGAATCTGCTCTCTGATATGTGCATTCACTTCACAGAGTTAATGCTTACTCCATGTTGCCCTGTTTTGAAACTCTGTCTTTGAAGAATCTGTGAAGGGATATTTAATGACGCCTGGAGGATTGTGGTGAGTGAGGGAACGTCTTCTGATGAAACCTGCAGAGAAACATTCTGAACAACTGCTTTGCGATGTGTGTATTCGTCTCCTAGAGTTAAACTATTCTTTCGATTGAGCAGCTTGAAATCACAGTTTTTGTGGAATCTGAGGAAGTACATTTGGGAACGATCCTTAGGATATGGAGAAAGAAATATCCTCAGGTAAAACCCAGAAGGAAGCTTTCTGTGAAACTACTCTGTGTCGTCTTAATTCCTCTCACTCAGATAAGACTCTCTTTTCATTAAGCAGTTTTCTAGCCCTGTGTATGTTTAGCATGTGATGGGATATTTGGGAGCACTTTGGGGCTTATGGTGAAAAAAGAAATATGTTCCCACCGTAACTGGAGAGAAGCTTTCCGAGGAACTGCTTTGTGACGTGTGCATTTCAGTCACAGTGTTATACCTCTCTTCTCCTACAGTGTCAGGGAAACCCTTTTCGGGGAATAGGTACCAGGTGCTATTCGGGAGCATGCTGATGCCGATGGTGAAAAGGGAAATAGCCTCAGACGGAAACCAGAAGGAATCTTTCTAGGAAACGACTCAGTGGTATGTGTAATCATATCACATAGATAAAGCTTTTTTTATTTTATTTTTTTTTCTTTTTTTTTTTATTATACTTTAAGTTCTAGGGTACATGTGCATAACGTGCAGGTTACATATGTATACATATTAAGCAGCTTGGAAACTGTCATGGACGGATCCATGAAGGGACCTTCGGGAGCACATTCTGGACTATGGTGAAAAAGGAAATATCTTCAGATAAAAACTGCAAAGAAGCTTTCTGTGAATCTGCTTTTTGCTACGTTTCTTCATCTCACATAGATGAAGCTTTCTTTACATTTTGCAGCTTGCAAACTCCCTCATGGATGGATCCGCGAAGGGATATTTGGGATCACATTCAGGCCTACAATGAAATAGGAAATATAGTCAGTTAAAAAATAGAGAGAAGCTCTCTGAGAAACTGCTTGGTGATGTGTGCATTCCACTCACGGAGTTATAAATTTCTTCTTATAAGGCACAGTTTGAACACTGTTCCTGTAAAACCAAAAGAGTGTCATTTGGAGCATTTTGAAGACTATGGCAAACCATTAAATGTCGTCCAATAAAAAACAGAAAGAAGCAATCAAAGAAATTGCTCTCTGATATGCCCATTCTTTTCACAGGGTTAAAGATTACTCTACATTTCCTAGTTTGAAAGGCGATTTTTGAGGGTTCTGCGAAGGGATAGTAAGTGGCGAATGGAGGCCTGTGTGAGGCAAGGAAATATCTTCCATCAAAAATTGCAGAGAAGCTTTCCGTGCAACTCTTTTGTGATGTTTGTATTCATCTCAGAGCGTTAAATCATTGTCTTGATTGAGCAGTTTGAAATAACTGTTTCTGTGGAATCTGAGAAAGCATATTTGGAAACGCTCTTTAGAATATCCTAAAAAAGATATTACCTCAGAGCGAAAGCAGAAGGAAGCTTTCTGTGAAACTGTTCTGTGTCACGTGAATTCCGCTCACACAGTTAAGCTTCTCTTTTATTTTAGCTGCATCGTAACACTGTTTTTGTTTAAACTTCGAAGGGATATTCTGGAGGGCTTTGAGGCTTACGGTGAGAAAGGAAACGTCTTCAGATAGAACCTAGAGAGGAACATTCTGAGGAGCTGCTGTGTAGTGTGTATTCCACTCACAGAAAAATACCTTTCTTCTCCTAGAGTATTCCAGAATCCCTTTTGGAGAAAAGTTTCCAAGAGATATTTGGGAGTATAGTGATGACTCTGGTGAAAAAGGAAATGTCCTCAGACAAAAACTGGAAAGAAGATTGCTGTGAAACTGCTTTGTGTTGATATACTTATTTGTGTCACATTGCTAAAACTTTAATTATATTACGCAGTTTGGAAACTCCGTCATGCACAGATCCACGTAGGGACATTCGAGAGCACATTCAGGCCTACGGTGAAAGAGGAGATATCTTCAGATAAAAACTGGATAGAAGCTTTCTGAGAAACTACTTTGTAGTGTATGCATTCCACTCAGGGTGTTATACCTCTTTTCTCAAAAGGCAGTGTTTGAACCCTGTTCTTGTGAAACCGAAGAAGTGACATTTCGGAACGCATTGAGAACTATGGTGAATAGTGAAATATATGGAAATAAAATCGAGGAAGAAATGTTCCAAGTATTTGATCTCTGATATGTGCATTCATTTCACAGAGTTAATCCTTGCTCTGTGTTGCCCAGTTTTGAAACCCTGTCTTTGAAGAATCTGTGCAGGAATTTGCTCTTTGATTTGTGCGTTCACTTCACAGGGTTAATGCTTACTCTATGTTGCCCAGTTTTGAAACTCTGTACTTATTGCTTCTGGTGACCGAGGAAACGCCTTCCGATCAAACCTGCAGAGAACCGTTCTGAGCAACTGCTTTGGGATGTGTGTCTTCGTCTCCTTGAGGTAAACCATTCTTTGGATTAAACATCTTGAAATCACTGTTTTTGTGGAATCTGAGGAAGGAGATTTGGGGACGATCCTTACAATAAGGAAAAAGAAATATCCTCAGGTAAAATCCCGAAGGAAGCTTTCTGTGAAACTGTTCTGTGTTGTCTTAATTCCTCTCACTCAGATAAGCCTCTCTATTCATTGAGCAGTTTCTAGCCCTGTGTGTGTTTAGCATGTGATGGGATATTTGGGTTCACTTTGAGGATAACGGTGAAAATGGAATTATGTTCAGACCGAAACTGGAGAGAAGCTTTCTGAGGAACTGCATTGTGACGTGTGGATTCTAGTCACAGTGTTATACCTCTCTTCTCATACAGCCTCGGGGAAACCCTTTTGGAGAAACAGACACCAAGTGATATTCGGGAGCATGTTGATGCCGATGGTGAAAAGGGAAATAGCTTCAGACAAAAACTGGAAAGAAGCTTTCAAGCAAACTACTCTGTGTATTGTGTAATCATCTCAAATAGATAAAGCTTTTTTTAACATTACACAGCGTGGAAACTGTCATGGACGGATCCATGAAGGGACCTTCAGGAGCACATTCTGGACTATGGTTAGAAAGGAAATATCTTCAGATAAAAACTGGAAAGAAGCTTTCTGTGATTCTGTGTTTTTCTATGCTTATCGTCTCTCATGGATGAAGCTTTCTTTACAATAAACAGCTTGGAATCTCCCTCGTGGATGGATCCACAAAGGGATATTTAGGATCAAATTTGGGCCTACGGTGAAATAGGAAATAGAGTCAGATAAAAACTGGAGAGAAGCTTTCTGAGAAACTGCTTGGTGATGTGTGCATTCAACTCAGGTAGTTATAACTTTCTTCTCATAAGTCACAGTTTTTACACTGTTCCTGTAAAACCAAAAGAGTGATATTCAGAGCACATTGAAGACTATGGAAAAAAGTGAAATGTCGTCCAATAAAAAACAGAAAGAAGCACTCGAAGAAATTGCTCTCTGACATATCCATTCTTTTGAAAGGGTTAAAGCTTACTCTACATTCCCCAGTTTGCAAGTCGGTCTTTGAGGTTCCTGCGAAGGCATATTAAGTGGCGACCGGAGGCCTGTGTGAGGCAAGGAAATATCTTCCATCGAAAATTGGAGAGAATCTTTCTCTGCAACTTTTTTGTGATGTTTGCATTAATCTTACAGCATTATAAGATTCTTTGGATTGAGCAGTTTCAAATCACTGTTTCTGTGAAATCTGAGAAAGGACATCTGGAAACGCTCTTTAGAGTATCCTGAAAAAGGAGCAACCTCAGAGAAAACCAGAAGGAAGCTTTCTGTGAAACTGCTCTGTGTCATGTGAACTCTGCTCACACAGTTCAGCTTCACTTTTCATGGAGCAGTATTATAAGACTGTTTTTGTTTAGTCTGCAAAGGGATATTCTGGAACCGTTTGAGGCTTACAGTGAGAAAGGAAACGTCTTTAAATAGAAACTGGAGAGAAGCTTTTTGAGGAGCTGCTTTGTGACAGGTGCGTTCCACTAGCAGAAATATACCTTTCTTCTCATATAGGATTCCAGAACCCCTTTATGGGAAAAAGCTATCAAGAGACATTCGGGAGTACAGGGAGGGCTACGGTGAAAAAGGAAATATCCTCAGACAAAAACTTGAAAGATTTCTGTGAAACTGCTTTGTGTTAGATATATTTATTCATGTCTCATAGTTAAAACTTTTCTTATATTACGCAGTTTGGAAATTCCGTCATTTACAGATCCATGAAGGGACATTCGGGAGAACATTCAGGCTTATGGTGAAACAGGGGATATCTTCAGATAAATACTGGATAGAAGCTTTCTGAGAAACTACTTTGTGATATATGCATTCCACTGAGGGAGTTATTCCTCTTTTCTCACAATGCAGTGTTTGAACACTGTTCCTGTGAAACCAAAAAAGTGATATTTCAGAATGCATTGAGGACTATGGCGAATAGTGAAATGTACTGAAATAAAATCGAGGAAGAAGCGTCCCAAGAATCTGCTCTCTGATATGTGCATTTACTTCACAGCGTTAATGCTTCCTCTTTGTTGCCCAGTTTCGAAACTCTGTCTTTAAAGAATATGTGAATGGATATTTAGTGACGCCCGGAGGATTGTGCTGAGTGAGGAAACGTCGTCTGATGAAACATGCAGAGAAACTTTCTGAGCAACTGCTTTGTGATCTGTGTATTTGTCTCATAGAGTTAAACCATTCTGTTGATTGAGCAGCTTGAAATCACTGTTTTTTGGGAATCTGAGGAAGTATATTTGAGAACGATCCTTAGAATGTGCAGAAAGAAATATCCTCAGGAAAAATCCAGTAGAAAGCTTTCTGTGAAACTGCTCTGTGTTGTCTTAATTCCTCTCGCACAGTTAAGCCTCTCATTTCATTGAACAGTTTTCTAACGCTGTGTATGCTTAGCATGTGATGGGATATTCGGGGGCACTTTGAAGCTTATGGTGAAAAAGGAAATCTTTTCAAACAGAAACTGGAGAGAAGCTTTCTGAAGAACTGCTTTGTGGCGTGTGGATTCCAGTCATCGTGTTATACCTTTCTTCTCATAGAGCGTCAGGGAAAACCTTTTGGAGAAACAGGTACCAAGTGATATTTGGGAACATTTTGATGCCCATGGTGAAAATGGAAATAGCCTCAGACAAAAAATGGAAAGAAGATTTCTAGGAAACTATTCTGTGATATGTGTAATCACCTCACATAGATAAACCTTTCGTTACATTACACAGCTTGTAAAATGTCATGGATGGATCCACAAAGGGACCTTCGGAGCACATTCAAGACTATGGTGAAAAAGGAAATATCTTCAGATAAAAACTGGAAAGAAGTTTTCTTTGAATCTGCTTTTTGCTATGTTTATTCACATCACACAGATGAAGCTTTATTTATATTACGCAGCTTGGAAACTCCCTAGTGGATGGATCCACGAAGGGATATTTCGGATCACATTCAGCCCTATGGTAAAAGAATAAATATAATCAGATAAAAACTGGAGAGGAGCTTTCTTAGAAGCTGCTCGGTGATGTGTGCATTCCTCTCAGGGAGTTATAACTTTCTTCTCAGAAGGCACAGTTTGAACACTGTTCCTGTAAAACCAAAAGAGTGATATTCTGATCACATTGAAGACTAGGGCAAAAAGTGAAATGGAGTCCAATGCAAAACAGAAAGAAGCACTCGAAGAAACTGCTCTCTGACAGGTCGTTCTTTTCACAGGGTTAAAGCTTACTCTACATTTTCCAGTTTGAAAGTCGGTCTTTGAGGGTCCCACGAAGCGATAGTAAGTGATGACCAGATGCCTGTGTGAGGCAAGGAAATGTCTTCCATCGAAAAACGGAGAGAAGCTTTCTGCACAACTCTTTTGTGAAATTTGTATTCATCTCATAGAGCTAAATCAAGGTTTGGATTGAGCAGTTGGAAAGCACAGTTTCTGTGGAATCTGAGAAAGTACATTTGGAAACGTTCTTTACAACATCCTGAAAAAGAAATAACCTCAGAGAGAAACCGGAAGGAAACTTTCTGTGAATCTGCTCTGTGTCTCGTGAATTCCGCTCACACAGTTAAGCTTCTCTTTTCATAGAGCAGTATCATAACACTGTTTTTGTTTACTCTGCAAAGGGATATTCTGGAGGCCTTTGAGGCTTATGGTGAGAAAGGAAACGTCTTCAGATACAAACTGAAGAGACACTTTCTGAGGAGCTGCGTTGTGACGTGTGCATTCCACTCACAAAAATATACCTTTCTTCTCCTAGAGGTTTCTGGAATCCCTTTTGGAGGAAAAGCTACCAAGAGATATTCGGAAATATAGCGACGACTATGGTGAAAAAGAAAGTTTCCTCAAACACTGGAAAGAAGATTTCTGTGAAACAGCTTTATGTTGGATATATTTCTTCGTCTCACATAGTTAAAACTTTAATTATATTACGCATTTTAGAAACTCCATCATGTACAAATCTGCGAAGGGACCTTCAGGAGCACATTCAGGCCTACGGTGAAAGAGGAGATATTTTCAGATAAAAACTGTATAGAAGCTTTCTGAGAAACTATTTGTGATGTATGCATTCCACTCAGGGAGTTATACCTCTTTTCTCACAAGGCAGTGTTTGAAGACTGTTCTTGTGAAACCGAAAAAGTGATATTTCAAAACGCCTTGAGGACTATGGCGAATAGAGAAATATACTGAAAGAAAATCGAGGAAGAAGCGTTCCTGGAATCTGCTCTCTGATATGTGCATTCACCTCACAGAGTTAATGCTTACTCCATTTTGTCCAGTTTCGAAACTCTGTCTTTAAGAATCTGTCAAGGGATATTTAGTGATGCCCAGAGGCTTGTGGTGAGCGAGGAAAAGTCTTCCAATGAAACCTGCAGAGAATCTTTGTGAGCAACTGCTTTTGATGCATGTATTCATCTCAAGGAGTTAAACAATTTTGTTGATTGAGCAGCTTGAAATCACTGTTTTTGTGTAATCTGCGAAAGGACATTTGTGAATGTTCCTTAGAATATGGAGAAAGAAATATCCTCAGGTAAAATCCAGAAGGAAGCTTTCTCTGAAACTACTTTGTGTCGTCTTAATTCCTCTCAGTCAATTCAGCCTCTCCATTGATCAGTTTTCTAACCATGTGTAAGTTTAGAATGTGATGGCATATTCGGGAGCACTTTGAAAATTACGGTGAAATAGGAAATATGTTCAGAACGAAACTGCAGAGAAACTTTCCGAAGAACTGCTTTGTGACATGTGCGTTTCACTCACAGTGTTATACCTCCCTTCTCATACAGCGTCACTGAAACCCTTTGGAGGAACATGTACCAAGTGATATTTGAGAGCATGTTGATGCCGATGGTGAAAAGGGAAATAGCCTCAGACAAAAATTGGAAAGAAACTTTCTAGGAAACTACTCTGTGATATGAGTATTCATCTCACATAGATAAAGCTTTCTTTACATTATGCAGCTTAGAAACTCTCATGGACGGATCCACGAAGGGACCATCGAGAGCACATTCAAGACTATGGTGAAAATGGAAATATCTTCAGAAAAAAACTGGAAAGAAGCTTTCTGTAAATCTGCTTTTTGCTATGTTTAATCATCTCACATAGCTGAAGCTTTCTTTACATTACACAGCTTGCAAACTCCCTCGTGGTTGGATCCACGATGGGATATTTGGGATCACATTAGGGCCTACGGTGAAATAGAAAATATAGTCAGATAAAAACTGGAGAGAAGCTTTATGAGAAACTGCTTGGTGATCTGTGCATTCCACTCAGGCAGCTATAACTTTCTTCTCATAAGGCACAGTTTGAACCCTGTTCCTGTAAAACCGAAAGAGTGACATTTGGAGCACATTGAAGACTACGGCAAAAAGTCAACTATTTTCCAATAAAAAACAGAAAGAAGCACTCCAAGAAGCTGCTCTCTGGCATGTCCATTCTTTCCACAGGGTTAAAGTTTCCTCTACATTTCCCAGTTTGAAAGTCGGTCTTTGAGGTTCCTGCGAAGGGATAGTAATTGGCAACCAGAATCCTGTGTCAAGCAAGGAAATGTCTTCCATCAAAAACTGGAGGGAATCTTTCTGTGCAACTCTTTTGTGATGTTTTTATTCATCTCATAGCGTTATATGATTGTTTGGATTGAGCAGTTTGTAAACACTTTTTCTGTGGAATCTGAGAAAGGACATTTGGAAACGCTCCTTAGAATATCCTGAAACAGAAATAACCTCAGAGAGAAACCAGAAGGAAGCTTTATGTGAAACTGCTCTGTGTCATGTGAATCCTGCTCACACAGTTAAGCTTCACTTTTCATAGAGCAGTATCATAACACTGTTTTTGTTCAGTCTGCAAAGGGATATTCTGGAACCCTTTGAGGCTTACAGTGAGAAAGGAAACGTCTTTAAATAGAAACTGAAGAGAAGTTTTTGAGGAGCTGCTTTGTGACATGTGCGTTCCACTCACAGAAATATACCTTTCTTCTCACATAGGATTCCGGAATCCTTTTTGGAGAAAAAGCTACCAAGAGACATTCGGGAGTATAGGGAGGGCTATGGTGAAAAAGGAAATATCCTCAGAGAAAAACTGGAAAGAAGATTTCTGTGAAACTGCTATGTGTTAGATATATTTATTCATCTTGCATAGCTAAAACTTTTCTCATATTATGCAGTTTCTAGGAAACTACTCTGTGATATGTGTAATCCTGTCACATAGATAAAGCTTTCTTTACATTACAAAGCTTGGAAACTGTCATGGAAGGATCCACGAAGGGAACTTTGGTAGCACATTCTGGACTATGGTAAAAAAGTAAATATCTTCAGATAAAAACTGGAAAGAAGCTTTCTGTGAAACTGCTTTTTGCTATGTTTATTCATATCACTTACATGAAGCTTTCTTTACATTAAGCAGCTTGGAAACTCCCTCATGGATGGATCCGCAAAGTGATATTTTGGATCACATTCGGGCCTATGGTGAAATAGGACATACAGTCAGATAAAAACGGGAGAGAAGCTTTCTGAGAAACTGCTTGGAGATGTGTGCATTACACTCAGGGAGTTATAACTCTCTTCTCATAAGGCACAGTTTGAACACTGTTCCTGTAAAACCAAAAGACTGATATTCCGAGCACATTGAAGACTATGGCAAGAAGTGAAATGTCGTCCAACAAAAAACAGAAAGAAGCACTCGAAGAAACTGTTCTCTGACATGTCCATTCTTTTCACAGGGTTAAAGCTTACTCTACATTTCCCAGTTTGAAAGTCCGTCTTTGAGGGCTCTGCGAAGGGATAGTAAGTGGCGACCGGAGGCCTGTGTGAGGCAAAGAAAAGTCTTCCAACAAAAATCGGAGAGAAGCTGTCTGCGCAACTCTTTTGTGATGTTTGTATTCATCTCATATATTTAAATCATGCTTTGGATTGAGTAGTTTGAAGTCACTGTTTCTGTGGAAACTGAGAAAAGACATTTGGAAACGCTCTTTAGAATATCCTGAAAAAGAAATAATCTCAGAAAGAAACCAGAAGGAAGCTTTCAGTGAAACTGCTCTGTGTCACATGAATTCCGCTCACAGAGCTAGGCTTCCTTTTTCATTGAGCTCTATCATAACACTGTTTTTGTTTAGTCTCTGATGCGATATTCTGGAGGGCTTTGAGGCTTATGTTGAGAAAGGAAACGTCTTCAGATAGAACCTGGAAAGAAGCTTTCTGAGGAGCTGCTTTGTGACGTGTGCATTCCTCTCACAGAAATATACCTTTCTTCTCCTAGAGGATCCCGGAATTCCTTTTTGAGAAGAAGATACCAAGAGATATCCGGGAGTATGGTGATGACCATGGTGAAAGAGGAAATATCCTTAGACAAAAACTGGAAAGAAGATTTCTGTGAAACTGCTTTGTGTTAGATATATTTATTCATCTCGCATAGATAAAACTTTAATTACATTTTGCAGTTTGGAAACCCCGTCGTGCACAGATCCACGGAGGGACATTTGGGAGCACATTCAGGCCGATGTTGAAAGAGGAGATATCTTCAGGTAAAAAGTGGATGGAAGCTTTCTGAGAAACTACTTTGTGCTGTATGCATTCCACTCAGGGAGTTATATCTCTTTTCTCACAAGGCAGTGTTTCAACTCTGTTCCTGTAAAACCGAAAAAGTGATATTTCTGAAAGCACTGAGGACTATGGCGAATAGTGAAATATACTGAAATAAAATTGAAGAAGAAGCGTTCCAAGAATCTGCTTTCCGATATGTGCATTCAGTTCACAGGGTTAATGCTTACTGTATGTTGAACAGTTTTGAAACTCTGTCTTTGAAGAATCTGTGAAGGGATATTTAGTGACACCCGGAGGCATATGGTGAGCAAGGAAACGTCTTCAGATGAAACCTGCAGAGAAACGTTCTGAACAACTGCTTTGTGATGTGTGTATTCGTCTCCTAGAGTTAAACCATTCTTTGGATTTAGCAGCTTGAAATCACTGTTTTTGTGGAATCTGAGGAAGGACATTTGGGAACAATCCTTAGGATATGGAGAAAGAAATATCCTCAGGTAAAACCCAGAAGGAAGCTTTCTGTGAAACTGCTCTGTGTGGTCATAACTCCTCACACTGAGATAAGCCTCTCTTTTCATTGAGCAGTTTTCTAGCCCTGTGTATGTTTAGCGTGTTATGAGATATTCAGGAGCAATTTGAGGCTAATGGTGAAAAAGGAAATATGTTCAGAGCGAAACTGGAGAGAAGTTTACCGAGGAACTGCTTTGTGACGTGTGTATACCAGTCACAGTGTTGTACCTCTCCTCTCATACAGCGTCGGGAAAACTCTTATGGAGAAACAGGTAGCAAGTGATATTCGGGAGCCTCTTGACATTGATGTTGAAAAGGGAAATAGCCTCAGACAAAAATTGGAAAGAAGCTTTATAGAAAACTACTCTGTGATATGTGTAATCATCTCACATAGATAAAGCTTTCCTTACATTACGCAGCTTGGAAACTGTCATGGATGAGTCCACCAAGGGACATTCGGGAGCACATTCTGGACTATGATGAAAAAGGATATATCTTCAGATAAAAACTGGAAACTAGATTTCTGTGAATCTGTTTTTGCTATGTTTATTCATCTCACATAGATGAAGCTTTCTTTACTTTACGCAGCTTGGAAACTCCCTTGTGGTTGGATCCACAAAGGGATATTTCAGATCACATTCGGGCCTACGGTGAAATAAGAAATATAGTCTGGTAAAGAGTGGAGAGAAGCTTTCTGAGAAACTGCTTGGTGATCTGTGCATTCAAGTTATAACTTTCTTCTCATAAGGCACAGTTTGAACACTGTTCCTGTAAAACCAAAAGAGTGATATTCCGAGCACATTGAAGACTATGGTAAGAAGTGAAATGTCGTCCAATAAAAAACAAAAAGAATCACACGAAGAAACTGTGCTCTGACATGTCCATTCTTTTCACAGGGTTAAAGCTTACTCTACATTTCCCAGTTTGAAAGTCGGTCTTTGACGGTTCTGCACAGGGATAATAAGTGGCGATCGGAGGCCTGTGTTAGACAAGGAAATGCCTTAAATCGAAAATCGGAGAGAAGCTTTCCACGCAACTCTTTTGTGATGTTTTTATTCATGTCATAGAGCTAAATCACTCTTTGGTTTGAGCAGTTAGAAATCACTTTTTCTGTGGAATCTGAGAAAAGACATTTGGAAACGCTCCTTACAATATCCTGAAAAAAAAAAAAAAAATAACCTCAGAGAGAAACCAGAAGGAAGCTTTCTGTGAAACTGCTCTGTGTCACGTGAATTACTCTGAGCAAGTTAAGATTCTCTTTTCACTCAACTGTATCATAACACTGTTTTTATTTACTGTGCAAAGGGATATTCCAGTGGGCTTTGAGGCTTATGGTAAGAAAGGAATCGTCTTCAGATAGAAACTGGAGAGAAGCTTTCTGAGGAGCTGCTTTGTGATGTGTGACTTCCACTCACAGAAATGTACCTTTCTTCTCCTAGAGTTTCTGGAATCCCTTTTTGAGAAAAAGCTACCAAGAGATATTCGGGAGTATAGTGACGACTATGGTGAAAATGGAAACATTCTCAGACAAAAACTGGAAAGAAGATTTCTGTGAAACAGCTTTGGGTTTGCTATATTTATTCGTCTCACATAGAGAAACATTAGTTACATTACGCAGTTTGAAAACTCCATCATGCACAGATCCGTGAAAGGACGTTCAGGAGCACATTCAGGCCTACAGTGAGAGAGGAGATATTTTCAGATAAAAACTGGATGGAAGCTTTCTGAGAAACTACATTGTGATGTATGCATTCCACTCATGGAGTTATAGCTCTTTTCTCACAAGACAGTGTTTGAACACTGTTCCTGTGAAACCGAAAAAGTGATATTTTGAAACGCATTGAGGACTATGGCAAATAGTGAAATGTACTGAAATAAAATCAAGGAAGAAGAGTTCCAAGAATCTGCTCTCTGATATGTGCATTAACTTCACAGAGTTAATGCTTACTCTATGTTACCCAGTTTCGAAACTCTGTCTTTGAAGAATCTGTGAAGGGATATTTAATGACGCCTGGAGGCTTGTGGTGAGTGAGGAAATGTGTTCTGATGAATCTACTCTGTGATATGTGTAATCATCTCACATAGATAAAGCTTTCTTTACATTTCGCAGCTTGGAAACTGTCATGGACGCAACCACGAAGGGACATTCGGGAGCACGTTCTGGACTATGGTGAAAAGGAAATATCTTCAGATAAAATCTGGAAAGATGCTTTCTGTGAATCTGCTTTTTACTATGTTTATTCATCTCACATAGATGAAGTTTTCATTGCATCACACAGCTTGGAAACGCCCTCGTGGATAGAACAGCATAGTTATATTTGGGATCACCTTCGGGCCTATGGTGAAAGAGGAAATATAGCCAGATAAAAACTGGAGAGAAGCTTTCTGAGAAACTGGTGATGTGTGCATTCCACTCAGGGAGTTATAACTTTCTTCTCATAAGTCACAGTTTGAAGACTTCCTGTAAAACTAAAAGAGTGATATTCAGAGCACATTGAATACTACTGAAAAAAGTGAAATATCACCCAATAAAAAGCAGAAAGAATCACTCGAAGAAACGGCATTCTGAAATGTCCATTCTTTTCACAGGGTTAAAGCTTGCTCTACATTTCCCAGATTGAAAGTCGTTCTTTCGGGTTCTGCAAAGGGATCATAAGTGCTGACTGGAGGCCTGTGTGAGGCAAGGAAATGTCTACCGTAGAAAATGCGCTCTTCTTTTGTGATGTTTTTATTCATCTCATAGAGTTACATCATTCTTTGCATTGAGCAGTTTGAAATCACTGTTTCTGTGGAATCTGAGAAAGGACATTTGGAAACGCACTTTAGAATATCCTGAAAAAGAAATAACTTCAGAGAGAAACCAGAAGGAAGCTTTCTCTGAAACTGCTCTGTGTCATGTGAATTCCAGTCACACAGTTAAGCTTCTCTTTTCATTGAGCTGTATCATAACTCAGTTTTTGTTTAGTCTGCGAAGGGATATTCTCCAGGGCTTTGAAGCTTATGGTGAGAAAGGAAACGTCTTCAGATAAAAACTGGAGAGAAGCTTTCTGAGGAGATGCTTTGTGACGTGTGCATTCCACTCACAGAATTATACATTTCTTCTAGAGGATTCCGGAATCACTTTTGGAGAATAAGCTACCAAGAGATATTCGTGGGTCGACTAAAGTGAAAAAGGAAATATCCTCAGACAAAAACCGGCAAGAAGATTTCTGTGAAACTGCTTTGTGTTAGCTATATTTATTTGTCTCGCATAGTTAAACTTTAATTATATTACGCAGTTTGGAAACTCTGTCATGCACAGATCCACGAAGGGACATTCGGGAGCACAATCAGGCCTACAGTGAAAGAGGAGATATCTTCAGATAAAAACTGGACAGAAGCTTTCTGAGAAACTACTTTGTGATGTATGCATTCCACTCAGGGAGGTATACCTCTTTTCTCACAAGGCAGTGTTTGAACAATGTTCCTGTGAAACTGAAAAAGTGATATTTCAGAACGCATTGAGGACTATGGCGAATAGTGAAATATACTGAAATAAAATCGAGGAAGAAGCGGTCCAAGAATCTGTCGTCTGATATGTGCATTCATTTCACAGAGTTAATGCTTACTCTACGTTGCCCAGTTTCGAAATTCTGTCTTTGGAAAACCTGTGAAGGGATATTTAGTGGTGCTCAGAGGCTTCTACTGAGCGAGGAAACATCTTCCGATGAAACCTGCAGAGAAATGTTCTGAGCAACTGCTTTGTGATGTGTATATTCAACTCACAGAGTTAAACCATTCTTCAGATTGAGCATCTTGAAATCATTGTTTTTGTGGAATCTGAGAAAGGACATTTGGGAATGTTCCTTAGAATATGGAGACAGAAATATCCTCAGGTAAAACCCAGAAGGAAGCTTTCTGTGAAAGTGCTCTGTGTCGTCTTAATTCGTCGCACTCAGATAAGCCTCTCTTTTCATTGAACAGATTTCTAGCCCTGTGTATGTTTAGCGCGTTATTGGATATAAGGGAGCACTTTGAGGTTAACGGTGAAAAAGGAAATATGTTCAGACTGAAACTGGAGAGAAGCTTTTCGAGGAACTGCTTTGTGACATGTACATTCCAGCCACAGTGTTATACCTCTCTTCTCATACAGCGCCGGGGAAACCCCTTTGTACCAAGTGATATTCAGGAGCATGTTGATGCTGATGATGAAAAGGAAATAGCCTCAGACAAAAACTGGAAAGAAGCTTTCTAGGAAAATACTCTGTGACATGTGTAATCATCTCACATAGATAAAGCTTTCCTAACATTACGCAGCTTGCAAACTATCATGGACGGATCCACGAAGGGACCTTCAGGAGCACATTCTGAACTATGTTGAAAAAGGAAATATCTTCAGATAAAAACTGGAAAGAAGCTTTCTGTGAATCTGATTTTGCTATGTTTATTCGTCTCACATAGGTGAAGCCTTGTTTATATTATGCAGCTTGGAAACTACCTCGAGGATGGATCCGTGAAGATATATTTGGGATCACATTCGGGCCTATGGTGAAATAGGAAATATAGCCAGATAAAAACTGGAGAGAAGCTTTCTGAGAAACTGCTTGGTGATTTGTGCATTCTACTCAGGGATTCATAATTTTCTTCTCATAAGACACAGTTTGAACACTGTTCCTGTAAAACAAAAAGGGTGATATTCAGAGCACATTGAAGACTATAGCAAAAAGTGAAATGTCGTCCAGTAAAAAACAGAAAGAAGCATTCGAAGAAACTGCTCTCTGACATGTACATTCTTTTCACAGGGTTAAAGCTTACTCTACATTTCCCAGTTTGAAAGTCGGTCTCTGAGGTTTCTGCGAAGTGATAATAAGTGGCGACCGGAGGTCTCTCTGAGGCAAAAAAAATGTCTTCCATCGAAAATCTGAGAGGAGCTTTCTGCAGAAATCTTTTGTGATGTTTGTAGTCATCACATAGAGTTAAATCATTCTTTGGACTGATCAGTTTGAAATCACTGTTTCTGTGGAATCTGAGAAAGGACATTTGGTAATGATCTGAAGAATATCCTGAAAAAGAAATAACCTCAGAGAGAAACGAGAAGGAAGCTTTCTGTGAAACTGTACTGTATCACATGAATTTCACTCACACAGTTAAGCTTCTCTTTTCATTGAGCTGTATCATAACACTGTTTTTGTTTAGTCTGCGAAGGGATATTCTGGAGGGCTTTGAGGCTTACGGTGAGAAAGGCAACGTCTTCAGATAGAAACTGGAGGGAAGCTTTCTGCGGACCTGCTTTTTGACATGTGCATTCCACTTAGAGAAATATACCTTTCTTTTCCTAGGGGATTCTGGAATCCCTTTATGAGAGAAAGCTACCAAGAGATATTTGGGAGTATAGCAAAGACTATGGTGAAAAAGGGAAATATCCTCAGACAAAAACTGGAAAGAAGATTTCTGTGAAACTGTTTTGTGTTATATATATTTATTCATCTTTAATAGTTAAAACTTTAATTATATTACACAGTTTGGAAACTCCGTCACCCACAGATCCGCCAAGGGATGTTCTAGAGCACATTCAGGCCTACGGTGAAAGAGGAGATATCTTCAGATAAAAACTGGATGGAAGCTTTCTGAGAAACTACTTTGTGATGTACACATTCCACTAAGGGAGTTATGACTTCCCTGACAAAAAGCACTCTTTGCACACTGTTGCTGTGAAACTGAAAAAGTGATATTTTGGAACGTATTGAGGACTATGGCGAATTGTGAAATATACTGAAATAAAATCGTGGAAGATGCGTTCCAAGAATCTGTTCTCTGATAAGTGCATTCACTTCACAGAGATAATGCTTACTCTATTTTGCCCAGTTTCGAAACTCTGTCTTCGAAGAATCTGTGAAGGATATTTAGTGATGCCCAGAGGCTTGTGGTGAGTGAGGAAATGCCTTCTGAAGAAACCTGCAGAGAAACGTTCTGAACAACTGCTTTGTGATGTGTGTATTCGTCTCATAGAGTTAAACCATTCATTGGATTGAGCAGCTTGAAATCACTGTTTTTGTGGCATCTGAGGAAGGACATTTGGTAACGATCCTTAGAATATGGAGAAAGAAATATCCTCAGGTTAAATCCAGAAGGAAGCTTTCTGTGAAACTGCTATGTGTCGTCTTAATTCCTCTCACTCAGGTATGTCTCTC
Organism: Piliocolobus tephrosceles; assembly: GCF_002776525.5. Classification (NCBI taxonomy): domain Eukaryota; kingdom Metazoa; phylum Chordata; class Mammalia; order Primates; family Cercopithecidae; genus Piliocolobus; species Piliocolobus tephrosceles. The sequence goes on along the minus strand of NC_045451.1, from coordinate 27,176,451 downwards.
TTTTCATTGAGCAGATTTCTACCCCTGTGTATTTTTAGCGTGTGATGGGATATTCGAGAGCACTTTGAGGCTAACGGTGAAAAAGGAAGTATGTTCAGACCAAAACTGGAGAGATGCTTTCTGAGGAACTGCTTTGTGACGGGTGCATTTCAGTCACAGTGTTATACCTCTCTTCTCATACAGTGTCGGGGAAACCCTTTTGGAGAAACAGGTACCAAATGACATTCGGGAGAATGTTGATGCCACTGGTCAAATGGGAAATAGTCTCAGAGAAAAACTGGAAAGAAGCTTTCTAGGAAACTACTTGATTTGTTTTTGTAAGAACCACCAGAGCGAGCACAAAGGAACCAGCAAGTAGGCAAGGCTAAAAACAAAAGTGTAAATTTATTCTTTGGTCATCTAGCTCCAGGAAAATAGGTGTGTATGTGAAGTCTGTTGGCCTCTGGCAAAGGAGGCCAAGAGAGTCGCCCAGGTGGAGCTCCCACTGCAGTCCCGACAAGAGTAGGGGCTGAGGAAGCCCACGCTGCGTGCCTGCTGGGAGCGGTTTTTCTAGGAGTGGAAGGGCAATAGGCTGGGCATGTGCATTTTGGGGAGGGGAGGACTCCTCAGGTGCCACCAGGTAAATCTTGGTCTCTTCGGATTGACATTACCTGGTGCATGCCTGGTTGGTCTGCATCTTCCTGGGCTCCAGCTGCATTTTCACACACACGGGAAGAGTTGGTGATGAAGAACCCGGAAATGCGCCATCTTGCCTCCGTTCGTGCAAACAGTCCAACCTTTTATTGGTAATAGTGATAAAGGGGTGCCGTGATCTGTCTGGCTACTTTCTGCTTTTAAGGGCCATCGTTAAGATCGAAGCCTATGGTTGGTGTTTGAATGTAAGGATGAAGAAGCATTTGGTTGAAGGTGACGCGAGTGATTTCTTGTATTCTGGCATGGAGAAATTTGATCAAAATGGGGGCAAAACATAAAATAAAGCACAGTATTAGCATAGGAATGAGGAATGGAAACATTTGTTGGAATGTAGACCAAACCCAAAGGATGGTCCTGGCAAGGCTGGGGAGTATGAAATAGTTAAGAAAATTTAGGAAGTTTGAGGCGAGTGGGAGAAAGTTGAACTGATTTCCATTGATAGCTTTCTGTTGGGGGCCTTTCTAGCTGGGAATGAGGAAAGAGTGCGCAAAGTAGTTGTTGACCAGGCAGCAATTAAGGTGTGGATTGGATGGAAGGCTAGGTCCAGAGAAGGATAGCAAATTAGAATAGATAGCCCCACTGTCGATTAAAAAATTAATTGTCTTTCCCTCTACCAGGAGAGTTACCCACGGCTCTGCAAGGGTGATGGGGCTCCCCGAGTCTTGGCACCTTCAGTTGTCATCGTCCAGATGTAGGAGCTGGAAGGAGCTCCCAGGATCCTGGGAAAGGGAGTCATGTCGAGACGCGGCACCTGTTCCAAGGGTGGGGCAATCAGTCTTCCAGTGTCCTTCCTTTTGGCAAATAGGGCAGGGAGTTGCTGTTGGACGAGGGTTAGGACATTCACTGGCCCAATGTTCTGATGCCTTGCACTTATATCAAGGCTGCGTTGGGGCTCGAGGACCCCGTGGACACCTGTTGGCCTAGGGTCCTGCCTTGCTGCACCTATAGCCAGCTTCTTTTGTAACCTTGGATACTGTAGGGTGTGTACTCTCTGATCTGGGGTTACGACTGAGCTGCAAAGCCGCTGCTAGGAGCTGTAACTTCTGTTCTAGGCGAGCCTGTCGCTGTGATTCAGCCATCTCCTCTCTGGTGTTATAGACCTTAAAGGCTAATTTAACAGGTCTTGTATTGGTGACTGAGGACCATCCTCTACCATTTGAAGTTTTTTACAAATGTCAGGAGCTGATTGAAAAATGAAGGAGGAGTGTAGGGCGGGGGTGAGGGTATGGAGACAGAAGGAAACCCTAGGTTCCTTTCCGGCTGAACAGAAAGGAAGAAAGACTCATCTTTTTTGGGTTCCTGTGAGCCGGCGTCCTTGGCCAGTATAACCTGAACCAAAGAACACAGGCTACACAAGTCGGGACAAGAGTGTAAGGCCCAAAAGCCTTCTATGTAATTAATTTCGGACAACTTCCCTAGCCGCTGGCAGAAATTGCTGAGGTCAATCAGAAGATTATGGTCTAAAGTGCCCTCTGGTGGTCACTGAGACGGATTATCTGGTTTATATTGGGGCCATGCCACGGTGGAAAGGAAAATTAACCACTGTAAGGTTTTTAAATTGGCTAGGAGGCACCCCTAAGGGGGTGCTCTTTGGAAATTTGGACTGGAGGATTCCCATTTGTTTCCTCTTTACTTATACAATGGAGATCTCTGCTTGGCTTCTAAGCGTCCTTCGAAATCACCAGAGACAGACTGGAGGCTCTTGGAGCCAAGGTGGAGATTATCTTCAGGTGACAGACGTCTCCATCCTGAACGGGTCTCCCGAGCCACTTGGTGGCTCAAGTGTAAGCCTCGGACCTGCGCAGGATTTTTAGCCAAAGGAGGTAAAGAAGAGACAAGGCCTCTTACCCCAGAGAGTCCATGAGAGTAAGGAAACCGTGTCTCAGGTCCTGGTCCGTCTGCAGCGTGGGAGCAGGAGGAGGTTCCTCAACCTTTAGAGGCCAGAGGAGGTGTCTCCTCGTGGGTTTCAGCACCATCAGATTTGTTTTTCTAAGAACCACCAGAGTGAGCACAAAAGAACCAGAGAGTAGGCAAGGCTAAAAGCAAAACTGCAAATTTATTCTTTGATCATCTAGTTCCAGGAAAAAAGGTGTGTAAGGTGAACTCTGTTGGCCTCCGGCAAAGAAGGCCAAGAGAGTCGCCCAGGCAGAGTTCCTAATGCAGTCCCGACAAGATTAGGGGCTGAGGAAGCCCAAGCAGGGCGGCTGCCAGGAGCTGATTTTCTAGGAGTGGAAGGGCAATAGGTGGGGCAAGGGCGTGTGGGAGGGGAAAGGCTCCGCAGGTGCCACCACGTAAATCTTGGTCTCTTCAGATTGACATTACCTGGTGCATGCATGGTTGCTCTGCACCTTCCTGGGAGCCAGATGCTTTTTCCCACACACGGGAAGAGTTGGTGATGAAGAACCCTGAAATATGCCATCTTGCCTCTGTTCGTCCAAACATTACTCAGTGGTATGTGTAATCATCTCACATTGGTAAACTTTCTTTACATTATGCAGCCTGGAAACAGTCATGAAGAGATCCACAAAGGGAACTTCGGGAGCACATTCAAGACTAGGGTGAAAAAGGAAATATCTTCAGATAAAAACTGGTAAGAACTTTTCTGTGAATCTGCATTTGGCTATGATTATTTATCTCACATAGATGAAGCTTTATTTACATTACACAGCTTGGAAACTCCCACCTGGATGGATCTGCATAGGGATATTTGGGATCATATTCGGGCCTATGGTGAAAGAGGAAATATAGTCAGATAAAAACTGGAGAGAAGCTTTCTCAGAAACTGCTTGGTGATGTGTGCATTCCACTCAGGGAATTAAGCTTTCTTCTCATCAGGCACAGTTTGAACACTGTTCCTGTAAAACCAAAAGAGTGATATTCAGAGCACATTGAAGACTATGGTAAAAATGAAATGTTGCCCAATAGAAAACAGAAAGTAGCACTCGAAGACTGCACTCTGTAATGTTCATTGTTTTCACAGAGTTAAAGCTTACTCCGTATTTTCCAGTTTGAAAGTCTGTCTTTGAGGATTCTGTGAAGAAATCTTAAGTGGTAATCGGAGGCCTGTGTGAGGCAAGAAAATGTCTTCCATAAAAAATTGGAGAAAAGATTTCTGTGCAACTGTTTTGTGATATTTGTACTCAACTCATAGAGTTAAATCATTCCTTAGATTGGGCAGTTTGAAATCACTGTTTCTGTGGAACCTGAGAAAGGACATTTGGAAACGCTCTTTAGAATATCCTGAAAAAAAAAAATAAATGGTGCTGGGAAAATTGGCTAGCCATAAGTAGAAAGCTGAAACTGGATCCTTTCCTTACTCCTTATACGAAGATTAATTCAAGATGGATTAGAGACTTAAATGTTAGACCTAATACCATAAAAACCCTAGAAGAAAATCTAGGTAGTACTATTCAGGACATAGGCATGGGCAAGGACTTCATGTCTAAAACACCAAAAGCAACGGCAGCAAAAGCCAAAATTGACAAATGGGATCTAATTAAACTAAAGAGCTTCTGCACAGCAAAAGAAACTACTATCAGAGTGAACAGGCAACCTACAGAATGGGAGAAAATTTTTGCAATCTACTCATCTGACAAAGGGCTAATTTCCAGAATCTACAAAGAACTCAAACAAATATACAAGAAAAAAACAAACAACCCCATCCAAAAGTGGGCAAAGGATATGAACAGACATTTCTCAAAAGAACACATTCATACAGCCAACAGACACATGAAAAAATGCTCATCATCACTGGCCATCAGAGAAATGCAAATCAAAACCACAATGAGATACCATCTCACACCAGTTAGAATGGCAATCATTAAAAAATCAGGAAACAACAGGTGTTGGAGAGGATGTGGAGAAATAGGAACACTTTTACATTGTTGGTGGGATTGTAAACTAGTTCAACCATTATGGAAAACAGTATGGCAATTCCTCAAGGATCTAGAACTAGATGTACCATATGACCCAACCATCCCACTACTGGGTATATACCCAAAGGATTATAAATTATGCTACTACAAAGACACATGCACACGTATGTTTATTGCGGCACTATTCACAATAGCAAAGACTTGGAATCAACCCGAATGTCCATCAGTGACAGACTGGATTAAGAAAATGTGGCACATATACACCATGGAATATTATGCAGCCATAAAAAAGGATGAGTTTGCGTCCTTTGTAGGGACATGGATGCAGCTGGAAACCATCATTCTTAGCAAACTATCACAAGAAGAGAAAACCAAACACCGCATGTTCTCACTCATAGGTGGGAACTGAACAATGAGCTCACTTGGACTCGGGAAGGGGAACATCACACACTGGGGCCTATCATGGGGAGGGGGGAGGGGGGAGGGATTGCACTGGGGAGTTATACCTGATATAAATGATTAATTGATGGGTGCTGATGAGTTGATGGGTGCAGCACACCAACATGGCACATGTATACATATGTAACAAACCTGCACGTTATGCACATGTACCCTAGAACTTAAAGTATAATAAACAAAAAAAATACCAAACAAAAAAACCACACCTTAAAAAAAAAAAAAAAAAAAAAGAATATCCTGAAAAAAATTAATCTCATTGAGAAAAGAGAAGGAAGCTTTCTGTGAAACTCCTCTGTGTCACGTGAATTCCGCTCACACAGTTTAGCTTCTCTTTTTATTGAGCTGTATCATAACACTGTTTTAGTTTATTCTGTGAAGGGATATTCTGGAGGACATTGAGGCTTATGTTGAGAAAGGAAACGTCTTCAGATAGAAACTGGAGAGAGCTTTCTGAAAAGCTGCTTTGTGACGTATGCATTCCACTCACAGAAAAATACCTTTCTTCTCCTAGAGGATTCCGGAATCCCTTTTGGAGAAAAAATTACGAAGAGATACTTGGGAGTATAGCGACGAATATGGTAAAAAAGGAAATATCCCCAGACAAAAACTGGAAAGATGATTTCTGTGAAACTACTTTGCATTAGATATATTTATTCATCTCGCATACTTAAAACTTTAATTATATTACGCAGTTTGGAAACTTCATCATGCACAGAACCACAAAGGGACATTCAGGAGCACATTCAGGCCTATGGTTAAAGAGGAGGTATCTTCAGATAAAAAGTGGATAGAAGCTTTCTGGGAAACTACTTTGTGATGTATGCATTCCACTCAGTGAGTTATACCTCTTTTCTCACAAGGCAGTGTTTGCACACTGTTTCTGTGAAACCGAAAATGTGATATTTTGAAACGCATTGAGGACTATGGTGAATAGTGAAATATACTGAAATAAAATCGAGGAAGAAGCGTTCCAAGAATCTACTCTCTGATATGGGCATTGAGTTCACACAGTTAATGCTTACTCTATCTTGCCCAGTTTCGAAACTCTGTCTTTGAAGAGTCTGTGAGGGATATTAATGATGCCCGGAGGCTTGTGGTGAGTGAGGAAACGCCTTCCGATGAAATCTGCAGAGAAACGTTCTGAGCAACTGCTTTGTGTTGTGTGCATTCGTCTTATAGAGTTAAATCCTTCTTTGGATTGAGCAGCTTGAAATCACTGTTTTTGTGCCATCTGCGGAAGGACATTTGGGAATGATCCTTAGAATATGGAGACAGAAATATCCTCAGATAAAACCCAAAAGGAAGCTTTCTGTGAAACTGCTCTGTGTCGTCTGAATTCCTCTCACTCAGATAAGCGTCTCTTTTTATGGAGCAATTTTCTAGCCCTGTGTATGTTTAGCATATGAAGGGATATTTGGAAGCAATTTGAGGCTTACAGTGAAAAAAGAAATATGTTCAGACCGAAACTGGAGAGAAGCTTTTCGAGGAACTGCTTTGTGATGTGTGCATTTCAGTCACAGTGTTATACCTCCCTTCTCATACAGTGTCAGGGAAACCCTTTTCGAGAAACAGGTACCAGATGATATTCGGGAGCATGTTGATGCTGATGATGTAAAGGGAAACAGCCTCAGACAAAAACTGGAAGGAAGCTTTCTAGGCAACTACTCAGTGGTATGTGTAATCATCTCACATAGATAAAGCTTTCTTTATATTATGCAGCCTGGAAACTCTCATGGACAGATCCACGAAGGGACCTTTGGGAGCACATTCAAGAGTAGGGTAAAAAAGGAAATATCTTCAGATAAAAACTGCTAAGAACCTTTCTGTAAATCTGCTTTTTGCTATGTTTATTCATCTCACATAGATGAAGTTTTCTTTTCCTTACACAGCTTGGAAACTCCTTCCTGGATGGAACCGCGTAGGGATATTTGGGATCACATTTGGGCCTATGGTGAAAGGGGATATATAATCAGATAAAAACTAAAGAGAAGGTTTCTGAGAAACTGCTTGGTGATGTGTGCATTCCACTCAGAGAATTACAACTTTCTTCCCATCAGACACAGTTTGAACACTGTTCCTGTAAACCCGAAAGAGTGATATTCAGAGCACATTGAAGACTATGGCAAGAAGTGAAATGTCGCCCAATAGAAAACTGAAAGAAGCACTCGTAGAAAAGGCACTCTGAAATGTCCACTTTTTTCACAGGGTTAAAGCTTACTCTACATTTCCCAGTTTGAAAGTCAGTCTTTGAGGGTTCTGCGAAGGGATCGTAACTAGCAACTGGAGGCCTCTGTGAGGCAAGGAAATGTCTTCCATAGAAAATCGGAGTGAAGATTTCTGCGCAACTCATTTGTGAGGTTTGTATTCATCTCATAGTGTAAAATCATTCTTTAGATCCACCAGTTTGAAATCACTGTTTCTGTGGAATCTGAGAAAGGACATTTGGAAACGCACTTTAGAATATCCTGAAAAAGAAATAACTTCAGAGAGAAACCAGAAGGAAGCTTTCTCTGAAACTGCTCTGTGTCATGTGAATTCCAGTCACACAGTTAAGCTTCTCTTTTCATTGAGCTGTATCATAACACTGCTTTTGTTTAGACTGCGAAGGGATATTCTGGAGTGTTTTGACACTTACGGTGAGAAAGGAAACGTCTTCAGATAGAAACTGGAGAGAAGCTTTCTGAGGAGCTGCCTTGAAACGGATGCATTGCACTCAAAGAAATATACCTTTTTACTCCTAGAGAATTCCGCAATCCCTTTTGGAGAAAAAGGTATCAAGAGATATTCGGGAGTATAGCGACGACAATGGTGAAAAAGGAAATATCCTCAGACAAAAACTGGAAACAAGATTTCTGTGAAACTGCTTTGTGTTAGATATGTTTATGCGTCTCGCATAGTAAAAACTTTAATTATATTACGCAGTTTGGAGACTCCATCTTGCACAGATCCTCGAAGGGACGTTCGGGAGCACATTCAGGCCTATGGTGAAAGAGGAGATATCTTCAGATAAAAACTGGATAGAAGCTTTCTAAGAAACTACTTTGTGATGTATGCATTACACTCAGGGAATTATCCCTCTTTTTTAACAAGGCAGTGTTTGAACACTGTTCCTGTGAAACCGAAAAAGTGATATTTCAGAACGCATTGAGGACTATGGAGAGTAGTGAAATATACTGAAATAAAATCTAGGAAGATGCGTTCCAAGAATCTGCTGTCTTATATGTGCATTCACTTCACAGAGTTAATGCTTACTCTATCTTGCCCAGTTTCTAAACTCTGTCTTTGACGCATGTGTGAAGGGATATTTAGTGACCCTCAGAGACTTGTGATGAGTGAGGAATCTTCTTCCAATGAAACCTGCAGAGAAACGTTCTGAGTAATTGCTTTGCGATGTGTGTATTCGTCGCCTAGAGTTAAACCATTCTTTGGATTGAGTAACTTGAAATCACTGTTTTTGCGGAATCTGAGGAAGGACATTTGGGAAAGATCCTTAGATTATGGAGAAAGAAATATCCTCAGGTAAAATCCAGAAAAAAAGCTTTCTGTGAAACTGCTCTGTTCATCTTAATTCCTCACACTCAGAAAAGCCACTCTTTTCATTGAGCAGTTTACTAGCCCTGAGTATGTTTAGCGTGTGATGGGATATTCGGGAGCACTTTGAGGCTAACGGTGAAAAAAGAAATATGCTCAGACCGAAACTGGAGAGAAGCTTTTCCAGGAACTGCTTTGTGACATGTGCATTCCATTCACAGTGCTATACCTCTCTTCTCATACAGCGTCGGGGAAACCCTTTTGGATAAACAGGTTCCAAGTGATATTCGGGAACATGTTGATGCTGATAGTGAAAAGGGAAATAGCCTCAGACAAAAACTGAAAGGAAATTTTCTAGGAAACTACTCTGTGATATTAGTAATCATGTCACACAGATAAAGATTTCTTTACATTACACTTGTTGGAAACTGTCATGGAGGGATCCACGAAGACACATTCGGGAGCACATTCTGGATTGGGCTGAAAAAGGAAATATCTTCATATTGAAAGTGGAAAGAAGTTTTCTGTGAATCTGATTTTTGCTATGCTTATTCATCTCACATAGATGAAGCTTTCTTTACATTACACAGCTTGGAAACTCCCTCGTGGATATATCCGAGAAGGGATATTTTGGAACACATTGGGGTCTAAGGTGAAATAGGAAATATAGTCAGATAAAAACTGGAGCTAAGCTTTCTGAGAAACTCCTTGGTGATGTGTGCATTTCACTCAGGGAGTTATAACTTTCTTCTCATAAGGCACAGTTTCAACACTGTTCCTGTAAAACAAAAGAGTGATATTCGGAGCACATTGAAGACTATTTTAAAAAGTGAAAGGCTGTCCAATAAAAAACAGAAAGAAGCATGTGAATAAACTGATCTCTGACATGTCCATTCTTTTCACAGGATTAAAGCTTACTCTACATTTCTCAGTTTGAAAGTCGGTCTTTGAGGGTTCTGCAAAGGGATAGTAGGTGGCGACCGGAGGCCTGTGTGAGGGAAGGAAATGTCTTCCTTCCAAAATCGGAGAGATGCTTTCTGCTCACCTCTTTTGTGATGTTTGTATTCGTCTCATAGAGTTACATCATTCTTAGGATTGAGCAGTTTGAAATCACTGTTTCTGTGGAATCTGAGAAAGGACATTTGGAAACGCTCTTTAGAATATCTGGAAAAGAAATAACCTCAGAGAGAAACCAGAAGGAAGCTTTCTGTGAAACTGCTCTGTGTCACGTGAATTCCGCTCACACAGTTAAGCTTCTCTTTCCATTGAGGTGTATCATAACACTGTTTTTGTTTAGTCTGCGAAGGGATATTCTGGAGGGCTTTGAAGCTTACGGTGAGAAAGGAAACGTCTTCAGATAAAAACTGGAGAGAAGCTTTCTGAGGAGCTGCTTTGTTATGTGTACATTCTACTCACAGAAATATACATTTCTTTTCCTAGAGTATTCGGGAATCCCTTTTGGAGAAAGAAGTTCCAAGGGATATTCGGGGGTCGACTAAGGTATAAAAAGAAATATCCTCAGACAAAAACTGGAAAGAAGACTTCTGTGAAACTGCTTTGTGTTAGATATATTTATTCGTCTCTCATAGTTAAGACTTTAACTATATTATGCAGTTTGGAAACTCATTCATGCACAGATCCACAAAGGGACATTCGGGAGCACAATCAGGCCTACAGTGAAAGAGGAGATATCTTCAGATCAAAAGTGGATAGAAGCTTTCTGAGAAACTACTTTGTGATGTATGCATTCCTCTCAGGGAGTTATACCTCTTTTCTCACAAGGCAGTGTTTCAACACTGTTCCTCTGAAACCAAAATGTGATATTTCAGAACGCATTGAGGACTGTAGCGACTAGTGAAATATACTGAAATAAAATCAAGGAAGAAGCATTAAAAGAATCTGCTCTCTGATATGTGCATTCACTTCACAGAGTTAATGTGTACTCTATGTTGCCCAGTTGTGAAACTCTGTCTTTGAAGAATCTGGGAAGGGATATTTAGTGACACCCAGAGGCTTGTGGTGAGCGAGGAAGCACCTTCCAATGAGCCTGCAAAGAAATGTTCTGAGCATCGGTTTTGCGATGCATATATTCGTCTCATAGTGTTAAACCATTCTTGGATTGAGGAGCTTGAAATCATTGTTTCTGTGGAATCAGAGGAAGGATATTTGGGAATGATCCTTAGAATATGGAGAAAGAAATATCCTCAGGGAAAACCCAGAAGAAATCTTTCTGTGAAACTGCTCTGTGTCGTCTTAATTCTCTCACTCTGATAAGCCTCACTTTTCATTGAACACTTTTCTAGCCCTGCATATGTTTAGGGTGTGATGGGATATTAGCTAGCACTTTGAGCCTAACGGTGAAAAAGGAAATATGTTCAGACCGAAACTGGAGAGAAGCTTTCCGAGGAACTGCTTTGTGACGTGTGCATTCCACTCACAGTGTTATACCTATCTTCTCATACAGCGTCAGGGAAACCCTTTTGAAGATACAGGTACCAAGTGATATTCGGGAGCATGTTGATGCCAATGGTGAAAAGGGAAATAGCCTCAGACAAAAACTGGAAAGAAACGTTCTAGAAAAATTCTCCGTGATACATGTAATCATCTCACATAGATAAAGCTTTCTTTACACTATGCAGCACGGAAACTCTCTTGGACGGATCCACAAAGGGACCTTCGGGAGCACATTCTGGAAGATGTTGAAAAAGGATGTATGTTCAGATGAAAACTGGAAAGAAGCATTCTGTGAATCTGCTTTTTGCTATGTTTATTCACCTCACTTAGATGAAGCTTTCTTTATACTACACAGTTTGGAAACTCCCTCATGGATGGATCTGCAAAGTGATATTTGGGATCAGATTCGGGCCTGTAGTGAAATAGGAAATATAGTCAGATAAAAACTGGAGAGAAGCTTTCTGAGAAACTGCTTGGGGACGTGTGCTTTCCACTCAGGGATTTATAACTTTCTTCTCATAAGGCACAGTTTGAACACTGTTCCTGTAAAACTGAAAGAGTGGTATTCGGAGCACATTGAAGACTATGGCAACAGGAGAAATATCGTCCAAGAAAAAACAGAAAGAAGCACTTGAAGAAACTGCTCTCTGACATGTCCATTCTTTTCACAGGGTTAAAGCTTACTCTACATGTCCCAGTTTTAAAGTCGGCCTTGAAGGGTTCTGCGAAGGGATAGCAGGTGGTGACCAGATGCCTGTGTGAGGCTAGGAAAGGACTTCCATCGAAAATTGGAGATAAATTTTCTATGCAACTCTTTTGAGATGTTTGTATTCATCTCATATAGTTAAATCTTCTTTGGATTGAGCGGTTTGAAATCACTCTTTCTGTGGAATTTGAGAAAGGACATTAGGAAATGCTCTTTAGAATATCCTGAAAAAGAAATAACCTCAGAAAGAAAAAAGAAGGAAGCTTTCTGTGAAACTGCTCTGTGTCATGTGAATTCCACTCACACAGTTAAGCTTCTCTTTTCATTGAGCTGTATCATAACACTTTTTTTTTTAACACTGTTTTTTTTTTTTTTTAGTCTGTTCAGGGATATTCTGGAGGGCTTTGAGCCGCACATATTTAAAACTTTACTTATATTATGCAGTTAGGAAACTCTGTCATGCACAGATCCATGAAGGAACATTCAGGAGCACATTCAGGGCTACGGTGAAAGAGGAGATATCTACAGATAAAAATTGGATAGAAGCTTTCTGAGAAACTACTTTGTGATGTATACATTATACTCAGGGAGGCATACCTCTTTTCTCACAAGGCAGTGTTTGAACACTGTTCCTATGAAACGGAAAAAGTCATATTTTGCAATGCATTGAGGACTATTGCGAATAGTGAAATATACTGAAATAAAATCGAGGAAGAAGCGTTCCAAGAATCTGCTCTCTGATATGGGCATTCACTTCACAGTGTTAATGCTTACTGTATGTTGCCCAGTTTCGAAACTCTGTCTTTGAAGAATCTGTGAAGGGATATGTAGTGACACCCAGAGGCTTGTGGTGAGTGAGGATACATCTTCCGATGAAACATGCAGAGAAATGTTCTGAGCAAATGCTTTGTGATGTGTATATTCGTCTCATTGAGTTAAAACATTCTTTGGATTGAGCAGCTTTAAATCACTGTTTTTGTGGAATCTGAGGAAGGACATTTGGGAACGATCCTAAGAATATAGACAAAGAAATATCCTCAGGTAAAATAAAGAAGGAAGATTTCTGTGAAACTGCTCTGTGTCCTCTTAATTCTTCTCACTCAGATAAGCCTCTCTTTACATTGAGCAGTTTTCTAGCCCTCTGTATGTTTAGCGTGTGATGGGATATTCAGGAGCACTTTGAGGCCAATGGTGAAAAAGGAAATATGTTCAGACCGAAACCGGGGGGAAGCTATCCAAGGAACTGCTTTGTGACGTGTGCATTCCAGTCACAGTGTTATACATCTCTTCTCATACAGCGTTGGGAAACCCTTTTGGAGAAACAGGTACCAAGTGATATACGGGAGAATGTTGATGCCGATGATGAAAAGGGAAATAGCCTCAGACAAAAACTGGAAAGAAGCTTTCTAGGAAACTACTCTCTGACATGTGTAATCATCTCACATAGATAAAGCTTTCTTTACATTACGCAGCTTGGAAACTGTCATGGACGGATCCACAAACGGACTTTCAGGAGCACATTCTGGACTATGGTGCAAAAGGAAATATCTTCCAAAAAAAAAAAAACTGGAAAGAAGGTTTCTGTGAATCTGCTTTTTGCTGTGTTTAATCATCTCACATAGCTGAAGCTTGCTTTACATTGCGCAGCTTGGAAACTCCCTCATGGATGTATCCGCGATGGGATATTTGGGATCACATTCGGGCCTATGGTGAAATAGGAAATATAGTCAGATAAAAACTGGAGAGAAGCTTTCTGAGAAACTGCTTGGTGATGTGTGCATTCCACTCCGGCAGCTATAACTTTCTTCTCATAAGGCACTGTTTGATCTCTCTTCCTGTAAAACCAAAAGAATGATATTCATTGCACATTGAAGACTACAGCAAAAAGTCAAATATCTCCCAATAAGAGACAGAAGGAAGCACTCGAAAAAGCTTCTCTCTGACATGTCCATTCTTTTCAGAGGATTAAAGCTTCCTCTATATTCCCCAGTTTGAAAGTCGGTCTTTGAGGTTCCTGCAAAGTCATAGTAAGTGGCAACCCGAATCCTGTGTTGAGCAAGGAAATGTGTTCCATTGAAAATCGGAGAGAATCTTTCCATGCAACTCTTTTGTGATGTTTGTATTCATCTGATAGCATTATATGATTCTTTGGATTGAGCAGTTTGAAATCACTGTTTCCTTGGAATCTGAGAAAGGACATCTGGAAATGCTCTTTGCTATGTTATATATAGCCTGTGGTGACCAGAGGCCTGTGTGAGGCAAGGAAAGGTCTTCCATCGAAAATCGGAGAGAAGTTTTCTATGCAACTCTTTTGTGATGTTTGTATTCATCTCATAGCGTTAAATCATTCTTTGTATTGAGCGGTTTGAAATCACTGTTTCTGTGGAATTTGATAAAGGACATTAGGAAACGCTAATATGCTGAAAAAGAAGTAACCTCAGAGTGAAACCCGAAGGAAGCTTTCTGTGAAACTGCTCTGTGTCACGTGAATTCTGCTCACACAGTTAAGCTACTCTTTTCATTGAGCAGTATTGTAACACGGTTTTTGTTTAGTCTGTGAAGGGATATTCTGGAGGGCTTTGAGGCTTATGGTGAGAAAGGAAACGTCTTCAGATAGAAACTGGAGAGAAGCTTTCTGAGGAGCTGCTTCGTGACGTGCGCATTCCACTCTCAGAAATATACCTTTCCTCTCCTAGAGGATTCCAGAATCCCTTTTGGGGAAAGAACTACCAAAAGACATTTGGGAATATAGGGAGGGCTATGGTGAAAAAGGAAATATCCTCAGACAAACAGGGGAAAGAAGATTTCTGTGAAACTGCTTTGTGTTAGGTATATTTATTCGTCTTGCATAGTTAAAAGTTTTCTTATATTACGCTGTTTGGAAACTCCGTCATGCACGGATCAATGAAGGGACGTTCGGGAGCACATTCAGGCCTATGGTGAAAGAGGAGATATCTTCAGATAAAAACTGGATAAAAGCTTTCTGAGAAACTACTTTGTGATGCATGCATTCCACTCAGGGAGTTACACCTCTTTTCTCACAAGGCAGTGTTTGAAACATGTTCCTGTGAAAACGGAAATGTGATATTTTGGAATGCATTGAGGACTATGGCAAATAGTGAAATATACTGAAATAAAATTGAGGAAGAAGCGTTCCAGGAATCTGCTCTCCGGTATGTGCATTCACTTCACTGACTTAATGCTTACTCTATGTTGCCCAGGTTTGAAACTCTGTCTTTGAAGAATCTGTGAAGGGATATTTAGCAACGCCTGGATGCTAGTGGTGAGCGAGGAAACGTCTTCTGATGAAAGCTGCAGAGAAACATTCTGAGCAACTGCTTTCTGATGTGTGCATTCGTCTCATAGAATTAAATCATACTTGGATTAAGCAGCTTGAAATCACTGTTTTTGTGGAATCTGAGGAAGGACATTTGGAACGAACCTTAGAATATGGAGAAAGAAATAGCCTCAGGTAAGATCCAGAAGGAAGCTTTCTGTGAAACTGCTCTGTGTCGTCTTAATTCCTCTCACTCAGATAAGCCTCACTTTTCACTGAGAAGTTTTCTAGCCCTGTGTATGTTTAGAGTGTGATGGGATATTCGGGATCACTTTCAGGCAAATGATGAAAAAAGAAATATGTTCAGACCGAAACTGGAGAGAAGCTTTCCAAGGAACTGCTTTGTGACATGTGCATTCCAGTCACAGTGTTATACCTCTCTTCTCATACAGCGTCGGGGAAACCGTTTTGGAGAAACAGGTACCAAGTGATATTCAGGAGCATTTTGATGCCGATGGTGAAAAGGGAAATGGCCTCAGACAAAAACTGGAAAGAAGCTTTCTAGAAAACTATTCTGTGATATCTGTAATCATCTCACATAGATAAAGCTTTCTTTACATTAAGCAGCTTGGAAACTGTCATGGACAGATCCATAAAGGGACGTTCAAGAGGCCATTTTGGACTATGGTGAAAAAGGAAATATCTTCAGATAAAAACTGGAAAGAAGCTTTCTGCCAATCTGCTTTTTGCTATGTTTATTCATATCACATGCATGAAGCTTTGTTTACATTAAGCAGCATGGAAACTCCCTCCTGGATGGATCCATGAAGGGATATTTGGGATGACATTCGGGCCTATGGTGGAAGAGGCAATATTGTCACATAAAAACTGGAGAGAAGCTTGCTGACAAACTGCTTTGTGACGTGCGCATTTCACTCAGGAAATTATAACTTTCTTATCATAAGTCACAGTTTGAACACTGCTCCTGTAAAACCAAAAGAGTGATATTCAGAGTACATTAAAGTCTATGGCAAAAAGTGACATGTCGTCTAAGACAAAACAGAAAGAAGCACTCGAAGAAACTACTCTCTGACATGTCCATTCTTTTCACAGGGTGAAAGCTTACTCTACATTTCCCAGTTTGAAACTCGGTCTTTGAGGGTTCTACAAAGGGATAGTAAGTGGCGACCGGAGGCCTCTGTGAGGCAAGGACATGTCTTCCATCGAAAATCGGAGAGAAGCTTTCTGCACAATTCTTTTGTGTTGTTTGTATTCATCTCATAGAGTTACATCATCATTCTTTGTATTGAGCAGTATGAAATCACTGTTTCTGTGGAATCTGAGAAAGGACATTTGGAAACGATTTTTAAAACATCCTGAAAAATAATAACCTCAGATAGATACCAGAAGGAAGATTTCTGTGAAACTGTTCTGTGTCATGTGAATTCCGCTCACACAGTTAACCTTTTTTTCATTGAGCTCTATCATAACACTGTTTATGTTTAGTCTGCAAAGGGATATTCTAGAGGGCTTTGAGGCTTACGGTGAGAAAGGAAATGTCGTCAGACATAAACTGGAAAGAAGCTTTCTGAGGATATGCTTTGTGACTTATGCATTCCACTCACAGAAATATAACTTTCTTCTCATAGAGAATTCCGGAGTCCCTTTTGTAAAAAAAGCTACCAAGAAATATTCGGGATTCGAATATGGTGAAAAAGGAAATATCCTCAGACAAAAACTGGAAAGAAGATTTCTGTGAAACTGCTTTGTATTAGATATACTTTTTCATCTTGTATAGTTAAAACTTTAATTATATTATGCAGTTTGGAAACTCCGTCATGCACAGATCCGCGAAGGGACATTCAGGAGCACATTGAAGCTTACAGGGAAAGAGGAGATGTCTTCAGATAAAAACTGGATAGAAGCTTTCTGAGAAACTACTTTATGATGTATGCATTTCACTCAGGGTGTTATACCTCTTTTCTCACAAGACAGTGTTTGAACACTGTTCCTGTGAAACCGAAAAAGTGATATTTCGGTACGCATTGAGGTCTATGACGAATAGTGAAGTATACTGAAACAAAATCGAGTAAGAAGCATTCCAAGAATCTGCTCTCTGATATGTGCATTCACTTCACAGAATTAATGTTTACTCTATGTTGCCCAGTTTCAAAACTCTGTCTTTGAAGAATCTGTGAAGGGATATTTAGTGACACCTGGAAGCTTGTGGTGAGGAAGGAAATGTCTTCTGATGAAACCTACAGAGAAACGTTCTGAGAAACTGTTTCGTGATGTGTGTATTCGTCTCATAGAGTTAAACCATTCTTATGATTGAGCAGCTTGAAATCACTGTTTTTGTGGAATCTTAGGAAGGACATGTGGGAACAATTCTTAGAATATGAAGAAAGAAATATCCACTGGTGAAATCCAGAAGGAAGCTTTCTGTGAAACTGCTCTCTGTCGTCTTAAATCGTCTCTCTCAGATAAGCCTCTCATTTCATTGAGCAGTTTTCTAGCCCTGTGCATGTTTAGCGTGTGATGGGATATTCGAGAGCACTTTGAGGCTAACAGTGGATAAGGAAATATGTTCAGACCGAAACTGGAGAGAAGCTTTCCAAGGAACTGTTTTGTGACGTGTGCATTCCAGTTACCGTGTTATACCTCTCTTCTCATACAGCGTTGGGGAAACTCTTTTGGAGAAACAGGTACCAAGTGATATTTGGGAGCATGTTGATGCCGATGGTGAAAACAAAATAGCCTCAGACAAACACTTGAAAGAAAGTTTCTAGGAAACTACTCTGTGATATCTGTAATCATGTCATATAGATAAAACTTTCTTTACATTACACAGCTTGGAAACTGTCATGGACGGATCCACGAAGGGTCCTTCGGGAGCACATTCTGGCCTATGGTGAGATAGGAACTATCTTCAGATGAAAACTGAAAAGAAGCTTTCTGTGAATCTGCTTCTTGCTATGTTTATTCATCTCACATAGATGAAGCTTTCTTTACATTACACAGCTTGGAAACTCCCTCGTGGATTGATCTGCGATGGGGTATTTGGGATCATATTCGAACCAGTGGTGAAATAGGAAATGAAGCCAGATAAATACTGGAGAGAAGCTTTCTGAGAACCTGCTTGGTGATATGTGCATTCAAGTCAGGGAGTTACAACTTTCTTCTCATAAGGCACAGTTTGAACAGTTTTCCTGTAAAACCGAAAGAGTGATATTCAGAGCACATTGAAGACTATGGCAACAGGAGAAAAGTCGTCCAAGAAAAAACGGACAGAAGCACTCGAAGAAACTGCTCTCTGACATGTCTATTCTTTTCACAGGGTTAAAGATTACTCTACGTTTCCCAGTTTGAATGTCAGTCTCAGAGGGTTCTGCGAAGGGATAGTAAGTGGCGACTGGAGGCCTCTGTAGGGCAAAAAAGTGTCTTCCATCGAAAATCTGCGAAGAGCTTTCTGCGCAACTCTTTTGTGATGTTTGTATTCATCTCATAGCGTTAAATCATTCTTTGGATTGAGCAGTTTGAAATCACTGTTTCTGTGGAATCTGAGAAAGGACATTTGGAAACGCTGTTTGGAATATCCTGAAAAACAAATAACCTCAGAGAGAAATCAGAAGGAAGCTTTCTGTAAAACTGCTCTGTGTCATGTGAATTCCCTTCACATAGTTAAGCTTCTCTTTTTTTTTGAGCTGTATCATAACACTGTTTTTCCTTAGTCTGCGAAGGGATATTCTGGTTGGCTTTGAGGCTTAGGGTGACAAAGGAAACATCTTCAGATAGAAACTGGAAAGAAGCTTTCTGAGTAGCTGCTTTGTTATGTGTGCATTCCACTCACAGGAATATACCTTTCTTCTTCTAGAGGACTCTGGAATTTCTTTTGGAGAAAGAGCTACCAAGAGATAATCAGAAGTACAGGGAGGGCTATGGTGATAAAGGAAATATCCTCACAAAATAACTGGAAAGAAGATTTCTGTGAAGCTGCTTTGTGTTAGATGTATTTATTAATCTCAGATATTTAAAACTTTTCTTAAATTACTCAGTTTGGAAACGCCGTCATGCAAGGATCTGCGAAAGGACATTCGGGAGCACATTCAGGCCTACGGTGAAAGAGGAGTTATCTTCAGATAAATACTGGATAGAAGCTTTCTGAGAAACTACATTGTGATGTATGCATTCCACTCAGGGAGTAATACCTCTTTTCTCCCAAGGCAGTGTTTGAACACTGTTCCTGTGAAACCAAAAAAGTGATATTTTGGAATGCATTGAGGACTATGGTGAATAGTGAAATATACTGAAATAAAATCGAGGAAGAAGCCTTCCAAGAATCTGCTCTCGAATATGTGCGTTCACTTCACAGAGTTAATGCTTACTCTATTTTGCCCAGTTTCGAAACTCTGTCTTTGAACTATCTCTGAAGGGATATTTAGTGACGCCAAGAGGCTTGTGGTGAGTGAGGAAACGTCTTCCGATGAAACCAGCGAAGAAACGTTCTGAGCAACTGCTTTGTGATGTGTGTATTCATCTCAAAGAGTTAAACCATTCTTTGGATTGAGCAGCTTGAAATCACTGTTTTTGTGGAATCTGAGGAAGGACATTTGGGAACTATCCTTAGAATATGGAGAAAGAATTATCCTGAGGTAAAATCCAGAAGGAAGCTTTCTGTGAAACTGCTCTGTGTCGTCTAAATTCTTCTCACTCAGATAAGCCTCTCTTTTCATTGAGCAGTTTACTAGCCCTGTGTATGTTTAGCATGTGATGGGATATTCGGGAGCACTTTGAGCCTAATGGTGAAAATGGAAATATGTTCAGACCGAAACTGGAGAGAAGGTTTCCCAGGAACTGCTTTGAGACCTGTGCATTACAGGCACATTGTTATACCTCTCTTCTCATACAGCGTCATGAAACCCTTTTTGAGAAACAGATACCAAGTGATATTCGGGAGCATCTTGATGCCGATGGTGAAATGGGAAATAGCCTCAGACAAAAACTGGAAAGAAGCGTTCTAGGAAACTACTCTGTGATATGTGTATTCTTGTCACATAGATAAAGCTTTCTTTACATTGCGCAGCTTGGAACCTGTCATGGACGGATCCACGAAGGGACCTTCGGGAGCACATTCTGGATTCTGGTCAAAAAGGAAATATCTTCAGATAAAAAATGGAAAGAAGCATTCTGTGAATATGCTTTTTGCTATGGTTATTCATGTCACACAGGTGAAGCTTTCTTTACATTACACAGCTTGGAAACTCCCTCGTGGATGGATCTGCAAATAGATATTTGGAAACACATTTGGGCCTATGGTGAAATAGGAAATATAGTCAGATAAAAACTGGAGAGAAGCTTTCTGAGAAACTGCTTGGTGAGATGTGCATTACACTCAGGGAGTCATAACTCTCTTCTCATAAGGCACAGTTTGAACACTGTTCCTGTAAAACCAAAAGACTGATATTCGGAGGACATTGAAGATTATGGCAAAAAGTGAAATGTTGTCCAGCAAAAAACAGAAAGAAGCACTCGAAGAAGCTACGTTTTGGTAGGTCCATTCTTTTCAGAGGGTTAAAGCTTACTCTACATTTCCCAGTTTGAAAGTCGGTCTTTGAGGGTTCTGCGAAGGGATACTAAGTGGCAACCTGAGGCCTGTGTGAGGTAAGAAAATGTCTCCCATCAAAAATCGGAGATAAGTATTCTGCACAACTCTTTCGTGATGTTTGTATTTATCCCATAGAGCTAAATCATTCCTTGGATTGAGCAGTTTGAAATCACTGTTTCTGTGGAATCTGAGAAAGGATATTTGAAACGCTCTTTAGAATATCCTGAAAAAGAAATAACATCAGAGAGAAACCAGAAGGAATCTTTCTGTGAAACTGCTCTGTGTCACGTGAATTCCACTCACATTTAAGCTTCTATTTTCATTGAGCTGCATCATAACACTGTTTTTCTTTAGTCTACAAAGGGATATTATGGAAGGCTTTGAGGCTTACGTTGAGAAAGGAATCGTCTTCAGATAGAAACTGGATAGAAGCTTTCTGAGGAGCTGCTTTGTGATGTGTGCATTCTACTCACAGAAATATAATTTTTTCTCCTAGAGGATTCAGGAATCCCTTTTGGCGAAAAAGCTACCAAGAGATATTCGGGAGTACAGCAACGACTATGGTGAAAAAAGAAATATCTCCAGACAAAAACTGCAAAGAAGATTTCTGTGAAACTGCTTTGTGTTAGATATATTTATTCATCTTGCATAGTTGAAACTTTAATTATATTACGCAGTTTGGAAATTCTGTCAAGCACTGATCTGCGTAGGGATGTTCGGGAGCACCTTCAGGCCTACTGTGAAAGAGTAGATATCTTCAGATAAAAACTGGATAGAATCTTTCTGAGAAACTACTTTGTGATTTATGCATTCCACTCAGAGTTATTCCTGTATTCTCACAAGGCAGTGTTTGAATACTGTTCCTGTGAAACTGAAAAAGTAACATTTTGGAAAGCATTGAGGACTATGGCAAATAGTGAAATATACTGAAATAAAATCGAGGAAGAAGCATTCCAAGAATCAGCTCTCTGACATGTACATTCATTACACAGAGTTAATGCTTATTCTAAGTTGCCCAGGTTTCGAAACTCTGTCTTTGAAGAATCTGTATAGGAATCTGTTCTGTTATTTGTGCATTGACTTCACAGGGTTAATGCTTACTCTATGTTGCCCAGTTTCGAAACTCTGTCTTTGAAGAATCTGTGAAGGTATATTTAGTGACACCCGAAGGCTTGTGGTGAGAGAGGAAATGTCTTCTGATGAAACCTGCAGAGAAACGTCCTGAGCAACTGCTTTGCAATGTGTGTATTCGTCTCATAGAGTTAAATCTTTCTTTGGATTTAGCAGCTTGAAATCACTGTTTTTGTGGAATCTGAAGGACATTTGGGAAAGATCCTTAGAATATGGAGAAAGAAATATCCTCAGGTAAAATCCAGAAGGAAAGTTTCTGTGAAACTCCTCTATGTCATCTTAATTTCTCTCACTCAGATAAGCCTCTCTTTTCTTTCCGCAGTTTTCTAGCCCTGTGTATGTTTAAGGTGTGATGGGATATATGGGAGCACTTTGAGGCCAACGGTGAAAAAAGAAATATGTTCAGCCCGAAACTGGAGAGAAGTTTACCAAGGAACTGCTTTGTGACGTGAGCATTTCAGTCACAGTTTTATACCTCTCTTCTCATACAGCGTCGGGGAAACCCTTTGGAGAAACAGGTACCAAGTGATATTCAGGGGTATGTTGATTCCGATGGTGAAAAGGGAAATAGCCTCAGACAAAAACTGGAAAGAAGCTTTCTAGAAAACTACTATGTGATATCTGTAATCATATCACATAGGTAAAGCTTTCCTTACATTACGCAGCTTGGAAATTGTCATGGACGGATCCACAAAGGGACCTTCAGGAACACATTCTGGACTAGGGTGAAAAAGGAAATATCTTCAGATAAAAACTGGAAAGAAGCTTTCTGTGAATCTGGTTTCTGTTACCTGCTTTCTTTACATTATGCAGCTTGGAAACTCACTTGTGGTTGGATCAACGAAGGGATATTTCGGATCACATTCGTTCCTATAGTGAAATAGGAAATATAATCTGGTAAAGAGTGGAGAAAAGCTTTCTGAGGAACTGCCTGGTGATCTGTGCATTCCACTCAAGGAGTTATAACTTTCTTCTCATAAGGCACAGTTTGAACACTGTTACTGTAAGCCAAAGGAGTGATATTCCGAGTACTATCTTACCATAGTAAGAAGTGAAATGTTGTCCAATAAAAAACAAAAAGAAGCACACGAAGAAACTCTTCTCTGACATGTCCATTCTTTTCATAGGGTTAAAGATTCCTCTACATTTCCGAGTTTGAAAGTCAATCTTTGATGTTCTCTGAAAGGATAGTTAGTGGCGCCCACAGGCCATTGTGAGGCAAGGAAATGTCTTCCATTGAAAATCGGAGAGAAGCTTTCTGCACAACTCTTTTGTGATGTTTCTATTTGTCTCACAGCGTTAAATCATTGTTTGGATTAAGCAGTTTGAAATCACTGTTTCTGTGGAATCTGAGAAAGGACATTTGGAAATGTTCTTTAGAATATCCTGAAAAACAAATAACCTCAGAGAGAACGCAGAAGGAAGATTTCTGTGAAACTGCTCTGTGTCACGTGAATTCCGCTCACACAGTTAAGCTTCTGTTTTCATTGAGCTGTATCATAACACTTTTTTTGCTTAGTCTGGGAAGGAATACTCAGGAGGGATTTGAGGCTTACGGTGAGAAAGGAAACGCCTTCAGATAGTAACTGGAAAGAAGCTTTCTGAGGAGTTGCTTTGTGACGTGTGCATTCCACTCACAGAAATATACTTTTCTTCTCCTAGAGGATTCCTGAATCCCTTTTGAAGAAAAAGCTACCAAGAGATATTCGGGAATATAGTGATGACTATGGTGAAAAAGGAAATATCCTCAGACAAAAACTGGAAAGTAGATTTCTGTGAAACTGCTCTGTGTTAGACATATTTATTTGTCTCGTATAGTTAAACCTTTAATTATATTACGCAGTTTGGGAACTGCATCATGCACAGATCAGCGAAGGGACATTTGGGACCACATTCTGGCCTGCGGTGAAAGAGGAGATATCTTCAGATAAAAACTGGATAGAAGCTTTCTGAGAAACTACTTTGTGATGTATGCATTCCAGTCAGAGGGATATACCTCTTTTCTC
This sequence comes from Piliocolobus tephrosceles, assembly GCF_002776525.5. Lineage (NCBI taxonomy): Eukaryota > Metazoa > Chordata > Mammalia > Primates > Cercopithecidae > Piliocolobus > Piliocolobus tephrosceles. Next base: position 27,152,714 of record NC_045451.1, on the reverse strand, counting down.
ACAAGGCAGTGTGTGAACACTTTTCCTGTGAAATCAAAAATGTCATATTTCGGAATGCCTTGAGGACTATGGCAAGTAGTGAAATATACTGAAAGAAAATCGAGGAAGAAGCTTTCCAAGAATGTGCTCTCTGATATGTGCATTCACTTCACAGAGTTAATGCTTACTCTACATTGCCCAGTTTCGAAACTCTGTCTATGAATAATCTGTGAAAGGATATTTAGTGATGCCGGGAGGCTTGTGGTGAGAGAGGAAACGTCTTCCGTTTAAACCTGCAGTGAAACGTTCGGAGTAACTGCTTTATGATGTGTGTATTCGTCTCATAGAGTTAAATCATTCTTTGGATTGAGCAGCTTGAAATCACTCTTTTTGTGGAATCTAAAGAAGGACATTTGAGAATGATCCTTAGAATATGGAAAAAGAAAAATACTGAAGTAAAATCCAGGAGGAAGCTTTCTGTGAAACTGCTCTGTGTCGTCTTAATCCCTGTCATTCAGATAAGCCTCTCTTTTCATTGAGCAGTTTTCTACCCCTGTTTATGTTTAGCATGTGTTGGGATATTCGGGAGCACTTTGAGTCTAACAGTGTAAAAGGAAATATGTTCAGACCGAAACTGGAGAGAAACTTTCCTAGGAACTGCTTCGTGATGTGTGCATTCCAGTCATAGTTTTATACCTCTCTTCTCATACAGCGTCGGGGAAAACCTTTTGGAGAAACAGGTACCAAGTGATATTTGGGAGCATGTTGATTCTGATGGTGAAAAGGGAAATAGCCTCAGAAAAAACTGGAAAGAAACTGTCTAGAAAACTACTCTGTGATATTTGTAATCATCTCACATAGATAAAGCTTTCTTTACATTATGCAGCTTGGAAACTGTCATGGACGGATCCATGAAGGGACTTTCGGAGGCACATTCTGGACAATGGTGAAAAAGGAAAAATCTTCAGATAAAAACTGGAAAGAAGCTTTCTGTGAATATGCTTTTTGCTATGTTTATTCATCTCACGTAGATGAAGCTTTCTTTAAATTACGCAGCTTGGAAACTCCCTCATGGATGTATCTGCGAAGGGATATTTGGTATCACATTTTGGCCTATGGTGAAATAGGAAATGTAGTCAGATAAAAACTGGAGGGAATCTTTCTGAGAAACTACTTGGTTATGTGTGTATTCCACTGAGGGAGTTATAACTTTCTTCTCATAAGGCACAGTTTAAACACTGTTCCTGTAAAACCAAAAGAGTTTTATTCAGAGCACATTGAAGAGTATGGCAAAATGTGAAAAGTCATCCAAAAAAAAAAAAAAAAACAGAAAAAAGCACTTGAAGAAACTGCTCTTTGTCATGTCCATTCTTTTGACAGGTTTAAAGCTGTCTCTACATTTCCCAGTTTGAAAGTCGGTCTTTGAGGTTTCTGCGAAGGGATAGTATATGTCTTCTGGGGGCCTGTGTTGAGCAAGGAAACGTCTCCCATCGAAAATTGGAGAGAAGCTTTCTGCGCAACTCTTTTGTGATGTTTGCATTCATCTGATAGAGTTAAATCATTCTTTGGACTGAGCAGTTTGAAATCACTGTTTCTGTGGACTCTGAGAAAGGAAATTTGGAAATGCTCCTTATAATATCCTGAAAAAAATAACCTCAGAAAGAAACCAGAAGGAAGCTTGCTGTGAAACTGCCCTGTGCCACATGAATTCTGCTCACACAGTTAAGCTTCTCTTTCATTGAGCTGTATCATAACACTGTTTTTATTTAGTCTGAGAAGTGATATCCTGGAGCGCTTTGAGGCTTACGGTGAGAAAGGAAACATCTTCAGATAGAAACTGAAGAGAAGCTTCCTGAGGAGCTGCTTTGTGACCTGTGGATTCGACTTACAGAAATACACCTTTCTTCTCCTCTAGGATTCCGGAATCCCTGTTGGAGAAAGAGCTACCAAGAGATATTTGGAAGTACACGGAGGGCTATGGTGAAAAAGGAAATATCCTCAGACAAAAACTGGAAAGAAAATTTCTGTGAAGCTGCTTTGTGTTAGATATACTTATTAATCTTGGATAGTTAAAACCTTACTTATATTACGCAGTTTGGAAACACTGTCATGCAAGGATCCGCGAAGGGACATTCGGGAGCACATTCAGGCCTATGGTGAAAGAGGACATATCTTCAGATAAAAACTGGATAGAAGCTTTCTGAGAAACTACATTGTAATGTATGCTTTATACTCAGGGAGTTATACCTATTTTCTCACAAGGCAGTGTTTGAACGCTGTTCCTGTGAAACCAAAAATGTCATGTTTCAGAACGCATTGAAGACTATGGTGAATAGTGAAATATACTGAAATAAAATCGAGGAAGAAGTGTTCCAAGAATCTGCTCTTTGATATGTGCATTCACTTCAGAGAGTTAATGTTTACTCTATGTTTCCCATTTTCGAAACTCTGTCTGTTAAGAATCTGTGAAGGGACATTTTATGAGGACTGGAGGCTTGTGGTGAGCGAGGAAACCTCTTCCGATGAAACCTGCAGAGAAACGTTATGAGCAACGGCTTTGTGATGTGTGTATTCGTCTCATAGAGTTAAACCATTCTTTCGATTGAGCAGCTTGAAATCACTGTTTTCGCTGAATCTGAGGAAGGACATTTGGGAACGATCCTTAGAATATGGAGAAAGAAATATCCTGAGGTATAATCGAGAAGGAAGCTTTCTGTGAAACTGCTCTGTGTCTTCTAAATTCCTCTCACTCAGATAAGTCTCTCTTTTTATTGAGCAGTTCTCTAGCCCTGTGTATGTTTAGCGTGTGATGGTATATTTGGGAGCACTTTGAGGCTAACGGTGAAAGAGGAAATATATTCAGACCGAAACCAGAGAGAAGCTTTCCGAGGAACTCCTTTGTGACTTGCACATTCCAGTCACAGTGTTATACCTCTCTTCTCATACAGCATCGGGGAAACCCTTTTGGAGAAACAGGTACCAAGTGATACTCGGGAGCATGATGATGCCGATGGTGAAAAGGAAATAGCCTCAGACAAAAACTGGAAAGAAGCTCCCTAGGAAACTTCTCTGTGTAATGAGTTATTGTCTCACATAGATAAAGCTTTCTTTACATTACACTGCTCGGAAACTGTCATGAACGGATCCACGAAGCGACCTTCGGGAGCTCATTCTGGAATATGGTGAAAAAGGAAATATCTTCAGATAAACACTGGAAAGAAGCTTTCTTTGAATCTGCTTTTTGCTATGTTTATTCATCTCACATAGATGAAGCTTTCTTTACATTACACAGCTTGGAAACTCCCTCGTGGATGTATCTGGGATCACATTCGGGCCTATGGTGGAATAGGACCTATAGCCAGACATAAACTGGAGAGAAGCTTTCTGAGAAATTGCTTTGTGATGTGTGCATTCCACTCATGGATTTATAATTTTCTTCTCATAAGGCACAGTATGAACACTGTTCCTGTAAAACCAAAAGAGATATATTCAGAGCACATTGAAGACTATAGCAAAAAGTGAAATGTCGTCCCATAAAAAACAGAAAGAAGCACTCGAAGAAAATGCTCTCTGACATGTCCATTCTTGTCACAGGGTTAAAGCTTACTCTACATATCCCAGATTGAAAGTCGGTCTCTTAGGTTTCCGCAAAGGGATCGTAAGTGGTGACCGGAGGCCTCTGTGAGGCAAAAAAATGTCTTCCACCAAAAATCGGAGAGGAGCTTTCTGCACAACTCTTTTGTGATGTTTGCAGTCATCATTTGGAGTTAAACCCTTCTTGGATTGAGCAGTTTGAAATCACTGTTTCTGTGGAATCTGAGAAAGGACATTTGGAAATGCTCTGTAGAATATCCTGAAAAATCAATAACCTCAGAGAGAAACCAGAAGGAAGCTTTCTGTGAAACTGCTGTGTCACGTGAATTTCCCTCACACAGTTAAGCTTCTCTTTTCATTGAGCTGTATCATAACACTGTTTTGCTTTTGTCTGTGAAAGAATATTCTAGAGGGCTTTGAGGCTTACGGTGAGAAAGGAATCGTCTTCAGATAGAAACTGGAGAGAAGCTTTCTGAGGGGCTGCTTTGTGACGTATGCATTCCACTCACAGAAATACACCGTTCTTCCCCTGGAGGATTCCAGAATCCCTTTTGGAGAAAAGCTACCAAGAGATATGCAGGAGTATTGCTATGACTATGGTGAAAAAGGAAATATCCTCAGACAAAAACTGGAAAGAAGATTTCTGTGAAACTGCTTTTTGTTAGATATACTTATTCATCTCGCATAGTTAAAACTTTAGTTATATTACGCATTTTGGAAACTGCGTAATGCACAGATCCACGAATGGCCATTCGGGAGCATGTTCAGGCCTACAAGGAAAGAGGAGATATCTTCAGATAAAAACTGTATATAAGCTTTCTGAGAAACTACTTTTTGATGTATGCATTTCACTCAGGGAGTTATACCTCTTTACTCACAAGGTAGTACATGAACACTGTTCCTGTGAAACTGAAAAAGTGATATTTCGGAACGCATTGAGGACGTTGGCGAATAGTGAAATATACTGAAATAAAATTGAGGAAGAAGGCTTCCAAGAATCTGCTATCCGCTATGTGCATTCACTTCACAAAGCTAATGCTTACTCTATTTTACCCGGTTTCAAAACTCTGCCTTTGAAGTATCTGTGAAGGGATATTTAGTGACGCCCGTAGGGTTGTGGTGAGCGAGGAAACGTCTATCGATGAAACCTGCAGAGAAACTTTCTGAGCAACTGCTTTGCAATGTCTGTATTCATCTCATAGAGTTTAACCATTCTTTAGATTGAGCACCTTGAAATCACTGTTTTAGTGGAATCAGAAGAAGGATATTTGGTAACGATCCTGAGAATATGGAGAAAGAAATATCCTCAGCTAAATCCAGAAGGAAGCTTTCTGTGAAACTGCTCTGTGTCATTTTAATTCCTCTCACTCAGATAAGCCTCTGTTTTCATTGAGCAGTTTTCTAGCCCTGTGTACGTTTAGCATGAGATGGGATATTCGGGAGCACTTTGAAGCTAACAGTGAAAAAGGTAATATGTTCAGAGCGAAACTGGAGGGAAGCTTTCTGAGGAGCTGCTTTGTGATGTGTGCATTCCACTCACAGAAATATACCTTTCTTCTTTTAGAGGATTCCGGAATCCCTTTTGGAGAAAAAGCTACCAAGAAATATTCGGGAGTATATTGATAACAATGGTGAAAAAGTAAATATACTCACAAAAAAACTGGAAAGAAGATTTCTGTGATACTGCTTTGTTTTAGATATATTTATTCATCTCGCATAGTTAAAACTTTAATTATATTACGCAGTTTGGAAACTCTGTTATGCACAGATCCACGAAGGGACATTCGGGAGCACACTGAGCTCTATGGTGAAAGAGGAGACATCTTCAGATAAAAACTGGATAGAAGCTTTCTGAGAAACTACTTTGTGATGTATGCATTCCACTCAGGGTGTTATACCTCTTTTCTCACAAGACAGTGTTTGAACACTGTTCCTGTGAAACCGAAAAAGTAATGTTTCAGAACGCATTGAGGGCTATGACGAATAGTGAAATATACTGAAATAAAACCAAGGCAGAAGCGTTCCAAAAATCTGCTCTCTGATACGGGCATTCACTTCTCAGAGTTAATGCTTACTCTATGTTGGCCAGTTTTGAAATCTGTCTTTGAAGAAACTGTGAAGGGATATTTAGTGACGCCCAGAGGCTTGTGGTGTGCGAGGAAACACCTTCCGATGAAACCTGCAGAGAACCATTCTGAGCAACTGCTTTGTGATGTGTGTAGTCGTCTCATAGAGTTAAATCATTCTTTGGATTGAGCAGCTTGAAATCACTGTTTTGGTGGAATCTGTAGAAGGACATTTGGGAACGATCCTTAGAATATGGAGAAAGAAATATTCTCAGGTAAAATCCAGAAGGATGCTTTCTGTGAAACTGCTCTGTGTCGTCTTAATTCCTCTCTCTCAGATAAACCTCTCTTTTCATTGAGCAGCTTTCTAGCCCTGTGTATATTTAGGTTGTGATGGGATATTCGGGAGCACTTTGAGGCTAACGATGAAAAAGGAACTATGTTCAGACTAAAACTGGAGAGAAGGTTTCCGAGGAACTGCTTTGTGACGTGTGCATTTCAGTCACAGTGTTATGCCTCTGTTCTCATAAAGTGTAGGGGAAACCCTTTTGGAGAAACAGGTACCAAGTGATATTCAGGAGCATGTTGATGCCGATGGTAAAAAGGGGAATAGCCTCAGACAAAAACTGGAAAGAACCCTTCTAAGAAACTATTCCATGATGTGTGAAATCATCTCACATAGATAAAGCTTTATTTACATTATGCAGCTTGGAAACTGTCTTGGACGGATCCATGAAGGGACCTTCGGGAGCGCATTCTGGACTATGGTGAAAAAGAAAATATCTTCAGATAAAATCTGGAAAGAAGCCTTCTGTGAGTCTGCTTTTTGCTATGTTTATTCATCTCACATAGATGAAGCTTTCTTTACATTATGCAACATGAAAACGCCCTCGTGGATGGATCAGCGAAGGAATATTTGGGATCACCTTTGGGCCTATGGTGAAATAGGAAATATAGTCAGATAAAAACTGGAGAGAAGCTATCTCAGAAACTGCTTTGTGATGTGTGCATTCCACTCAGTGAGTTATAACTTTCTTATGATAAGGCACAGTTTGAACACTGTTCCTGTAAAACCAAAAGAGTGATATTCAGAGCACATTGAAGACAATGGAAAAAAGTGAAATATCGACCAATAAAAAACAGAAAGAAGCACTCGAAGAAACTGCACTCTGAAATGTCCATTCTTTTCACAGGGTTAAAGCTTGCTCTACATTTCCCAGTTTGAATATTGGTCTTTGAGGGTCCTGCGAAGGGATCGTAAGTGGCGACCGGAGGCCTGTGTGAGGCAAGGAAATGTCTACTGTCAAAAATCAGAGAGACGCTTTATGCTCACCCTTTTTGTGATGTTTGTATTCATCTCAGAGAATTACATCATTCTTTGGATTGAGCAGTGTGAAATTCATGTTTCTGTGGAATCTGAGAAAGGACATTTGGAAATGCTCTTTAGAACATCCTGAAAAAGAAATAACCTCAGATAGATACCAGAAGGAAGCTACCTGTGAAACTGCTCTGTGTCACGTGAATTCCACTCACACAGTAAAGCTTCTCTATTCATTGAGCTGTATCATAGCACTGTTTTTGTTTAGTCTGCGAAGGGATATTCTGGAGGGCTTTGAAGCTTACGGTGAGAAAGGAAATGTCTTCAGATAAAAACTGGAGAGAAGCGTACTGAGGAGCTGCTTTGTGATGTGTGCATTCCACTCACAGAAATATACATTTATTTTCCTAGAGGATTCGGCAATCCCTTTTGGAGACAAAGCTACCAAGAGATATTCAGGGGTCAACTAATGTGAAAAAGGAAATATCCTCAGACAAAAACTGGAAAGAAGATTTCTGTGAAACTGCTGTGTGTTAAATATATTTATTTATCTCTCATAGTTAAAACTTTAATTATATTACGCAGTTTGGAAACTCTGTCCTACACAGATCCATGAAGGGACATTCGGGAGCACAATCAGGCCTACAGTGAAAGAGGAGATATCTTCAGATAAAACTGGATAGAGAGCAAGATGGCTGAATAGGAACAGCTCCAGTCTTTAACTCCCAGTGCGAGTGACACAGAAGACCAGTGATTTCTGCATTTTCAACTGAGGTCCTGGGGTCATCTCACTAGGGAGTGCCGGAAAATCGGTGCTGGTCAGCTGCTGCAGCCCGACCAATGAGAGCTGAAGCAGGGAGGGACATCACCTCACCTGGGAAGTGCAAGGGAGAAGGGAATTCCTTTTCTTATCCAGGGGAACAGTGACACACAACACCTGGAAAATTGGGTGACTCCCACCCCAATACTGCGCTTTAAGCAAATGGGCACACCAGGAGAATATATCCGACACCTGGCTGGGAGGGTACCACGCCCACGGAGCCTCCCTCATTGCTAACACATCGGTCTGTGATCTAACTGTAAGGCAGCAGCGAGGCTGGGGGAGGGGCGCCTGCCATTGATGAGGCTTAAGTAGATAAACAAAGCACCTGGGAAGCTTGAACTGGGTGGAGCTCACAGCAGCTCAAGGAAACCTGCCTGTCTCTGTCAACTCCACCTCTGGGGACAGGGAACAGTTAACAACAACAACAACAAAAGCAGCAGCAACCTCAGCAGATGCAAACGACTCTGTCTGACAGCTTTTAGAGAGCGGTGGATCTCCCAACACGGAGGTTGAGATCTGAGAAGGGACAGACTGCCTGCTCAAGTGGGTCCCTAACCCCTGAGTAGCCTAACAAGGAGACATCCCCCACTAGGGTCAGTCTGACACCCCACACTTCAAAGGGTGGAGTACACCCTGAGAGGATGTTTCCAAAGTAAGAATCAGACAGGTACACTCGCTGTTCAGCAATATTCTATCTTCTGCAACCTCTGCTGCTGATACCCAGGCAAACAGGGTCTGGAGTGGACCTCAAGCAATCTCCCAAAGACCTACAGCTGAGGGTCCTGACTGTTAGAAGGAAAACTATCAAACAGGAGGAACACCTATATCAAAACCCCATCAGTACATCACCATCATCAAATGCCAGAGGCAGACAAAACCACAAAGATGGGGAAAAAGCAGGGCAGAAAAGCTGGAAATTCAAAAAAATAAGAGCACATCTCCCACTGCAAAGGAGCACAGCCCATCACCAGCAAAGGATCAAAGCTGGTCAGAGAATGACTTTGACGAGATGAGAGAAGAAGGCTTCAGTCCATGAAACTTCTCAGAGGTAAAGGAGGAATTACGTACCCAGTGCAAAGAAACTAAAAATCTTGAAAAAAGAGTGGAAGAATTGACAGCTAGACTAATTAATGCAGAGAAGTTCATAAACGAAATGACAGAGATGACAACCATGACACGAGAATTACTTGACAAATGTGCAAACTTCAGTAACTGACTCGATGAACTGGAAGAAAGAGTATCAGCAATTGAGGATCAAATGAATGAAATGAAGGGAGAAGAGAACCCAAAAGAAAAGAGAAGAAAAAGAAATGAACAAAGCCTGCAAGAAGTATGGGATTATGTAAAAAGACCACACCTACGTCTTATTGGGGTGCCTGAAAGTGAGGGGGAAAATGGAACCAAGTTGGAAAACACTCTTCAGGATATCATCCAGGAGAACTTCCACAACCTATTAGGGCAGGCCAACATTCAAATTCAGGAAACACAGAGAACGCCACAAAGATACTCCTCCAGAAGAGCAACTCCAAGACACATAATCGCCAGATTCACCAAAGTTGAAATGAAGGAAAAAATCTTAAGGGCAGCCAGAGAGAAAGGTCGGGTTACCCACAAAGGGAAGCCCATCATACTAACAGCAGATCTCTCGGCAGAAACTCTACAAGCCAGAAGAGAGTGGGGGCCAATATGCAACGTTCTTAAAGAAAAGAATTTTTAACCTAGAATTTCATATCTAGCCAAACTAAGTTTCATAAGTGAAGGAGAAATAAAATCCTTTACAGATAAGCAGATGCTTAGATATTTTGTCACCACCAGGCCTGCTGTACAAGAGACCATGAAGGAAGCCCTAAACATGGAAAGGAACAACCGGTACCAGCCATTGCAAAAACATGCCAAAATGTAAAGACCATCGAGCCTTGGAAGAAACTGCATCAACTAACGAGGAAAATAACCAGTTAATATCATAATGGCAGGATCAAGTTCACACATAACAATATTAACCTTAAATGTAAATGGACTAAATGCTCCAGTTAAAAGACACAGACTGGCAAACTGGATAAAGAGTCAAGACCCATCAGTTTGCTGTATTCAGGATACCCATCTCACATGCAGAGACATACATAGGCTCAAAATAAAGGGATGGAGGAAGATCTACCAAGCAAATGGAGAACAAAAGAAGCAGGGGTTGCAATCCTAGTCTCTGATAAAATAGACTTTAAACCATCAAAGATCAAAAGAGACAAAGAAGGCCATTACATAATGGTAAAGGGATCAAT